>NC_133535.1:39672643-39976624 GCF_048544455.1 Silene latifolia | reverse complement strand
TATGTTCTCATTAATTGCATCCATGTTTAAGTCAGATATCATTATTAAGAAAAGATTAACTAAACATATATGCGTATTTTGTTATAGAATATTATTATTCAGGCAATGTATTCGTCGATAGCTAAAGTAATAAGTTGGGGTTTAAATAAAGATTAGTTCGAATATCTTATATGAGGTGATTGCTAGTAAATCAAGATTTTATATTCATTTAACCATTAATTCGTGTGGGAAATATATTACAATGTGTGTTTCATGTTTTATATTATAATAATGATTTGGTTGTTCCTTTTGGTTGATATTCCGAACTTCGAGGACGAAGTTTATTCTTAGGGGGGAGGAATGTAATCTTACGAAAGTTTTGAGTTATTGTTGCGATACCTTGTGATAAGATTGGCGTGATTGATAATCATAAAATGCTTAATTGTGTTGGATGGTGCGTAGTTATGAGGATGTTATAAGTGTTGCGGTAGTAATTGTGGGCGAACTTCGGGACGAAGTTCATTTTAAAGGGTTAAGACTGTAATACCCCGTAGTTTAGTGAAGTTTATATAACTAATTTACGTAATTCGAATAATTGATTATGACGGTTATAATTAATAATTGTGAATAAGACGGAATGATATAATAAAATAATAGAATAATAGAGTAATGGATCGGAATGGTGATTGGGTAATAATAATATACGATAATTTATAAGGTAATAGTGAATGATTATTATGTTATAATAATAATAGTAATACGATAATAATAATAATAATAATAATAATAATAATAATAATAATAATAATAATAATAATAATAATAATAATAATAATAATAATAATAATAATAATAATAATAATAATAATAATAATAATAATAATAAAAGTTGAAAAACCATGAGGAAAGAGAGCTTCATCTCTCTACGATCAGGCGAAAACCCAGAAATCTCTAAATCCCTACTTCCTTGATCTCTTCGCTTGTTTTCTGCTCATGGCACGACCCCGCGGTAGAGGGAGAGGACGCCCTGCTCATGCTCCCCCAGTTACAGATGCTCCATCGACGGATTGTGAAGTCAATTCAGGTGAAATCCCTAGATCCCCAATTGTTTTCAACAGTTTAATTAATGAGGTTGGTTCTAGCCATAGTCGTTCCAATACGTTTAAAGCGGTTATTAGCTCCTATAAAGCATCAGGCGATCCTTTGTTTGATGATATTGAACCATCTTTAGAAGTCCCCAACCCCGATTTTCCCCATTTGGAAAAAAAATCGACAGTGGAAAAAACCCAGCCCCCGACCAAACTTACTGATTCTAATGGCTCTGATATCCCTAAAAGCTGGAATACTGTCGCTAAAGCGAAGGCTGGCATGAGCTTACACTTTTGTGAGCAGAGTGCGGCTTCTACGGAGATAGATATTTGTGAGGACGACATTGAGGGTGAACTCCAATACTGGAAGTACACTCTCATGGGTAATGTGTTAGGAGCCAAGCCTACTACTACCCAAATGCATAGCTTTGTAACTAAGCATTGGAACCATGTCTCCCTCCCAACTGTTCAATATTTTAGAAGGGGGTGGTTCTCCTTCCGCTTTCCTTCCCAAAAGGATATGGATGAAGTTCTCAAAGGTGGACCATGGTCAATGGGAAACAACTCTATGGTACTTAAGCAATGGTCACCGACCTTCTCTAAAGAGATGGACAAAATCTCTGTTGTCCCTATTTGGATTCTCTTCCCAGAACTAGATCCCCTCCCTCGGTCCGATATTGTTCTCAAGCAAACTTGCAAGCAAAGTGGGTAAACCAATGTATCCGACATGACTACTACCACCAAAGCCCGACTCTCTTTTGCTAGAGTTTTAGTGGAAGCTGACCTTTCAACGGAGTTACCTGAGAATGTCATTTTAAATACCCCCTTCCATGGACAGATCAATCAGAAAATAGTGTATGAATGGAGGCCTTATTATTGTGTTTGTTGCGGGAAAATGGGGCATACTGATAAATTTTGCAAGCTTAACAAGGCAAAACAGGTCGCTAAGGATGTGTGGCAGCCTAAACCAGCCCCTGCACAGCCTGCTGCACGGCCTTCAAATGATTCCACCACTGCCCTCTTCACTCTTGTAAAGAGCCCTAGGCAACGTCAGGCCCCTCATGGAACATCACCTCCACCCTTGAAGGAAAATGAGGCTCCTGTTCTTGTCACGAATAGCTTTTCCCTGCTCACTGAACAGGAAAATACCTTTGGAGAACTTGATGATGATGCCTTAGGATTGGTGGAGAATGTAGATCCTCTACCCCCTGATATAAATGAAGATAGCGTCCTGGAACATTAGAGGCTTCAATGATAGCCTCAAGCACGCTGAGATAAAAAAGTTTTTGCTTCTCCATAGAGTGGATATTTTTGGTTTACTTGAAACTCATGTGAAGGACCACAAGGAAATCTCTATTATGAAGAAATTTCCTAACTATGAAATTATTAGTAACAAGATTCGTGGCAGAATCTGGTTATTTTATAATCCCTCCTCTGTGGTTGTTAAAAATGTCATTGTTCATGAGCAACTCATCCACTGCGACGTCACTTCTAAGGCTTCTAATCTCAGCTTTGCTACTACTTTTGTCTATGGTATGAATGATGGTCACGACAGAAAAAGGCTCTGGGAGGAACTTCATACCATATCCCTTTTTGCTTCTCCCTGGATTGTGATGGGGGACTTCAATGTTGTTAGAGACATCAATGAGCGTCAAGGCCCCAACCCCCCTTCCATCCATGATATTATGGATTTTAACGCTTGCTTGGCTAGGTGCGCTTTAGATGATATGCATAGCATAGGGTCTGAGTTCACTTGGACAAACAAGCAGGACCCCCTCACTAGAACTTGGGCTAGACTCGATCGAACCTTAATCAGCCCGACTTGGACTTCCATTCACTCTGCTTCTTTTGCTGAAATCCTGTCCCCTGGTATCTCTGACCACTCCCCCTTGATGGTGGTTCTGCCAGGTGGGCTGAGGATTACTAGATCCTTCAGCTTTCTCAACACGTGGATCAATAATCCGGACTACACGAACCTGGTTGCTGCAGCATGGAATACTCCCTGCTATGGCACCCCCACTTTCCAGCTGTTCTTCAAACTCAAGGCCGTCAAGAAGGCTCTCTCTTCTCTTCATAAAAGAAGCTATTCTGCTATCAAGACCAAAATTAATGGTTCTCAAAGGGAATTGGAAATTTGTCAAAATCTCCTCCAAGATGACTTATTCTCGCCTACTCTCATTGCTCATGAAAGACTTCTTACTGCTCAATACAAAGACCTTTGCAAGGCTGAAAACGACATCCTTTTTCAACGTGCAAAGGTCTCAAATATCAAAGCTGGTGATTGCTCCTCTGCTTTCTTTTTTGCTAAAATCGCCGCCCGCAAACATCAAAGTACTATTGGTTCCATCATTGATAAAGATGGAATTAGGAGAGACGGGATTGGTGAAGTTAACAATGCTTTTGTGGATTACTACTCTCACCTCCTTGGCACAACTTCAAATGTCGCCCCCTTAGAGGATTTTATCTTCCAGGAGGCCCCCGTTGTTTCTGATGATGCTAGGGACCATCTATCTCGGCCGGTTACCCGGGAAGAGATTAAAATGGCGCTGTTCAGCATTGGTTCCACTAAGAGTCCTGGACAAGACGGGTTCTCTTCTGCTTTCTTTAAGAATGAGTGGCATCTCATTGGCGACCTTTTTTGTTCCGCCGTTGAGGAGTTCTTTAGAAAAGGCAAGATGATGAGGAAGGTAAACACTACCCTCCTTGCTCTGATTCCCAAGAAAACCGTGCCCTCCACGGTTCTTGACTTTCGGCCAATTTCTTGCTGCTCGGTTGTTTACAAGACGATAAGTAAAATCCTTGCCCGCCGTCTCAAACATTTGCTCCCTGACCTCATTGGCAATGAACAGGCTGCTTTTATAAAGGGGCGAAATATTTTCGAAAACATCATGATGACCCAAAATTTGATCAAGAATTACAATCAGGGAGCCACTTCCCCAAGATGCCTTATTAAGGTCGATATCCGCAAAGCTTTCGATACTATCCAATGGAACTTCATCTCTTCCATGCTCAAGGGCCTGAAATTCCCGGATAAGTTTATCGATTGGGTCATGGGCTGTATCTCTTCCACTTGGTATTCCTTGAAAATTAATGGCACTAGTAGTGGTTTCTTCCCCGGGAAAGCTGGCGTCCGACAAGGTGACCCCATTTCACCCTACATTTTTGTCCTTGGAATGGAGATGCTCTCAAGATACTTAAGACGTATTCACCTTCAGCACCAGGTTTCCTATCACCCGAAATGTGCAAAACTGAACCTCAACCACTTGATCTTTGCTGACGACCTCATGATTTTCGTTAGAGGTGATGTCCCCTCTTCTGAAGCTGCGGCCCACTGCCTTCAGGTTTTTGCTAACGTTTCTGGACTCCACGCAAGCCCAACCAAAACAAGCATTTTTTTTTGGCGGAGTTCATACTGACACTAAGAATCAAATTCGGAGCATCACGGGTTTTTCTGAGGATTTCTTTCCTTTCCGCTACCTTGGCATCACAATGAATCCTGGTAGACTCTCTCCCACAATAAACAACCTGATGATTGATAAAATCCAAGGCGCAATTCAACATTGGTCTTGTAATTTTTTGTCTTACGCGGGGAAGTTACAACTTATTAATGCTGTGGTCTTTGGTCTTGAAAATTTTTGGTGTTCTGCTCTTCTTCTCCCCCTTTATGTTACTAGAATGGTTAATAAATTATGCAAGGATTTTTTCTGGGGCATAATTGCGGGTCAGAGAAACATGAGCTACAAGAGCTGGAACTCTATTTGTGCGCCTTGGGGCGAAGGCGGCTTCAACGTCAAAGAGCTTCTTAGCTGGAATAAAGCACTCCTCAGTAAATGGGTATGGCAGCTTACCACGCACCGTGATTGTCTTTGGGATTCTTGGAGTCTCACCTATAATCTTAAAGGCAAGTCTATCTGGGAAGGTCACGCTCTCACTTGTCATGGTGAGAGTTGGAGGGATATTATTAAAGTCAAGGACGCACTCCTTGAGCTAGCTGGCTCCAAGAACGCTGCTTTTTTTATGCTCAATTCATGCGTTTCCCACGGCAAGTTCATGGTGGGTCGGGCTTATAGCCTCTTCCGACAATGCAGACCTAAGCTCAGATGGACTATCCCCCTTCGGTCTGACAGCATCCTTCCAAAACATCGCATTTGCGTTATCGGCCGTGCGGAAGACGACTTGCTATCGTTGACAACATCAACAGGCGGGGTCTTATGCTCGTCAATAGATGTTGCCTTTGTATGGTTGCTCAAGAGTCTCATCGACATTTGTTTTTCAGATGCTCCTTCTCTCAACAGGTTAGACGTAACATGTTAGCTTGGCTGGGGGTTTCGGGCTCGAGCTCAGATATCGACATTAAAAATTACCTCTACAAAATTAATGCTGGAAACAAATGTAACAGTTGGAGGAATATACTATCGGGTTGTAGTGTCGCGGGTATGGTCTACGCCATCTGGGAGGAGAGAAACAATCGTCTTTTTGGAGGAATACAAGCTACGCCGGAGATGGTCGCATCTAAGCTTCAAAGTATTTTGAAAATCCGCCTTTCTGATAACCAGCACCCTCGGATTAGACAGTGGTTAGACTTTACAAATTAATTTGTGTGTTGTGATTAACGGAACTTTAGTGCTTCCTCGGTCATTAGTGTTTTTGTAAGATGCCTTCTCATTTCTTTTCTTACCCTATATGGACGAATACAAATGAGTTTAACTTTCTTGCAAAAAAAAAAAAAAAAAAAAAAATAATAATAATAATAATAATAATAATAATAATAATAATAATAGTAATAATAGTAGTAATAGTAGTAATAATAATAATAATAATAATAATAATAATAATAATAATAATAATAATAATAATAATAATAATAATAATAATAATAATAATAATAATAATAATAATAATAATAATAATAATAATAATAATAATAATAATAATAATAATAATAATAATAATAATAATAATTGTATTTATAATAATAATAATATTTGTTATGAGACGGTAATTAAATAAATAAAATAATAAAGAAAGACGGGATTGGAGTTGGGTCATGTGCTATCGGGCTTGGGTCGACTATATATGTTGCGTAAATTGGTTGATTAATTGTCGGGATCGGATACTTACTAATAATAATAATGAATATATTTTATATTTCCTAATTGGTTCTTTATAACCTTAGTCTACCAATATAAATTGATGAAACCTCAAACAATGGTCCTTATTATTCATCAAACTGAAAAATAATTTATAAAAAGAGAGGGAGAATAAGAAAGGGGAATAGCAAGGCATTTATCGTCTTTTATCGTCTCCAGGTAATATTCTCAGACCGTCTTATGTATATACTTTTCGATATTATAACTTGTAATCTAGACCACCTTAGATCAGGCCGTAAGTACCGTTGTGACTGTGGATGACCAAGGATCACCGTTGACTTGATTTGACCTCTGTTGACCGACGGGAAAGGGGTGTTTGAAGGGTGTTTTCGAGGGTGGTTTAAAGGGGGTTGTAGATGGGTTTACTCGGGTTTAAACCCTTGTTTGTGACTGGTATTGAGTCAAACCTAGGTTGGTTAGTCATAGGGGGAGGAGTCGACCACCATGTTGGTGTCTTCGTGGTCTGATATGGTGGTTTGTGGTGGTAGTTGTCGGAATTACGCAAGAACAGGGGAGGGGCTATCGTGGGTTGTTGGCATCGGTTCTGGGTGGTAATGGGTTGTTGCGTGGGGTCGTGACTGGTGGTGGGACCACCGGGGGTCAAGGGAGACCACGGTGGTGGCCACTGGTAGTCGTAGGGTGGTTTAAGAGGTGAGTGAGGGTGTGATGTTGGTTGTGTCGGGATTTGAAGAGGGCTGTTTAGGGCGGCTTTTTGTGGGGTTCTGGTGGCGGTATGGCGGCCTTTTAGGGTGTGAGTGTGTTCGTTGGGTTGTATACTAGTGGCATCCAGGTTGGGTGGAGTTGTCGGAGGCGGGTGGTGGTCGTAGCTAGTAGTTAAACGTGGGATTGTATGTGACGGGTTTTCGATATTAGTAGTGTCGTGGGGTGTTTAGGGCGTGAGATTTTTAGGGTGCTGGTGGTATTTTAGCAGGTGGTAGGTGGTTGTCGGGATTGTCCGTGGTGCAGGCTAAGGTTTAGCGGATCTGGGTGGTACTGGTGGTGGCTAGGAGTGTCATGGGACACGGGTTTTGGTGAGGCGTTGATCACGGTTTAAAACCGTGAATGTATGGGTGTGGGGATGGTTTCGCGTGTTACATGGAGGTTTTTGGGTTGTTGGGTTTTACGAGATATATGGGTTGGTTATGGGTTTGGGTCTTATTTCTTTGAGTCGGGTTTTTAAGTTGGGTTTGACTCGGGTTTTCGTATACCGTAATAATGATTAATAATAATAAGTTATGAATAAAATATTATAATAAATAATTAATTTGAATAATTGATATAATAAAAGGAATAAATAAATAAATGAATGAATTGAAATGAAATGAATTATAATATTTTGATTAGGTGACGGTTGTGAAGAATTATAATCGGATCGGATATGCTTTATTTATTGGATTGCTTGAGCTGTTTATGGGATGGCTTATATTAAAATGAATTGATCATATGAGAATTGTATTGGTTGATATGATTGAAACTGTTGGAAGGGAGAATTACATTGTATATGTTGGTTATAATTATGGTGGAGTATTGTTGTAGTATTAACAGATTTATTCTGGCAGACATTACTTATAGTAATGTGGAGTGGTTGAACAAATTTATTATGGCAGACGATATTTATCGTGTTTACTCGAGGCAGGCCCAGATTGGTCTGGAGGCCATCTGGTGGATATTAATCAACTATATGTTGAGGCAGACATTACCTTTTGGTAATGTAGTGTCTGTTTACTCACCTTCGGGTTGAGGCTGCCCCGGCCAGGGAATGGCGGGATGATTAAGTGTAATGAGTAGAACTTGGCTTAAGTGTGCTAAGTAAAAGGGAGGAGCAGGTTGTCAGGGGTTGTGCAATATAAAAAGGAAATTGGATTGTTATCGTATATTTTTGTTGTTAGTATTTATTCATACTCAACCTCGTGGTTGACTGTGTATTCGTGAACACCTGCGGTGAACCATTTTATGGGGAGCAGATTTGACAGGTACTAAAGAATAGCTGACTTGGGACTTTATTGGTTTGCGTGAGGATTTGGCAAGACTACCTAGAAGTCTAGATCACTTAGTTATTTTATCACTCAGTTGTATTTATTTCCGCTGCGTGTTTGTAATTTATTTAGTTAAGTTGTTTTAATAAGTGGTAATAAAAGTGCTGATTAGTAAAGTTTTAATAAAGTACTTTGGTTCTGTTTTAATTTGTACTCACTGCCTCAGCAAACCGAGATGGTAACGCTCTCATTTACTTGGGAATGTC
This sequence comes from Silene latifolia, assembly GCF_048544455.1. Classification (NCBI taxonomy): domain Eukaryota; kingdom Viridiplantae; phylum Streptophyta; class Magnoliopsida; order Caryophyllales; family Caryophyllaceae; genus Silene; species Silene latifolia. Next base: position 39,968,165 of record NC_133535.1, on the reverse strand, counting down.
TAGCTAAAGGCTCCAGAATAAATAGGGGTGTTACAGATTTGGGGGGAAAAAAATCAAAAGCGAACTCCCATTATGAAACTCAAAAGTATATTGATCCCTTTTTCCATTGATTCCATTTTTGTGCATGGTGGAGAGGGGACGACTCTTATTCTTGTCTAGGCAAGAGGGGGAATTCCGCGATCCTACAGTGTTTCTAACACCATAAGAAGTCTACTCTTAACGAAAGCATTTAGCGATTTTGGACAAAGGTACCCTAGTTTGACACAACTTGGAGGTGACTTGTTTGTATCCTCTTGGACTTAGTAACTAGGAGAACCAATATCTATGATGGAGTATGCACCTTTGAGTTGCTTCCCCCTTAGATGATTTCCGCCACTTAGATGAGGAAAGTGGCTATTCTTTTGTAGATGCATCCATTACTTATTTTGTGTGCTTAATGCTTGGATGTATCGCTATTTTGGTAAGCCCCACCTTGCCTTGCAAGAAGGCATCTTACCTCATAGATGTCTTGTTGTGAGTTGAAGGGGCGGAGTGAGAACCGCTAATTGTCTCACATCGGTTATATTATTACTATGATATTTTAAATAAAGGTCTAGTTCTAGTCACCTCTTTACTCGGGACGAGTAAAGGTTCGGTTTGGGGATGTTTGATGTGACTCTTAATTGCGCACATTTAGTCCTCTAATTGAACCTATTTTGAATACTATTATAGCATTTTATGGCCATTTTATCATCAAATCCTTTCTATTTTGCTTTCCTAGTGCATTTTATATGTCTTATAGGAAAGGAGATAATGAGGCGGAATTCCCGCCTTTTGCGCATATTCGGAAGCTTGTTGACGTTCTTAGATGGATTAGTATGAAGAGGTAAGAATGATGACCAAGAATGTAGGAATAAAGAGTATATAGAAGGATCATAGGCATAAAAGCAAGAAAAAGGGGAACAGCAGCTCAACCCGCGCGGGTCAAGCTCGAGTAAAGCGAGTTACAGCTCAACCCGCTCGAGACAATATCAACCCGCTCGGCTTGAGGCTCAGAATGCGCGTTTTTCACTCGGGACGAGCGGATTGTTTTACAGGATGCTTTTCCTTGCAAGCTAGGACGCGCATGTCCTTCGGGAATTGCAAAACTCTATTCAAAGCATTGTTATTTACTAATCTACCCTTGCTTAACCTAATGATGTACCACTATATATACTCCATTTGTAATAATCAAGAGATTAAGCTTTTAGATTAGATTCAGCCTTCATTAGGAGTAGATTAGAATAGATTAATCTCAATAATTCCACAAAATTACATATTAATCTTTCCTTAATTATTGTTCAAGTTTATTATTGGGTAATTGAAGATTATTGGTTATTATTGGAGAATTGATAACTCTTCATCAATCAATCAAGTTTTCTTCTATTATTCTTTGCTTTATTATTTGGATCATCTCAAGTAGGTATAATCTCTTTTACCCTTACTTAATTATTGTCAATCACATCATTTATTCATCATGTTTTGCTTTGTTAGTATGATTGACAACCTTATTAGCATGCTAAACTTGATCATGAGCGAGTAGTCCTTTAGATAGGGTTAATGGGGAATTGGGGGAAACAAACATGGGGATTGATCTATGCTTAATCTAATATGTTCTCATAACTAATTTGCTTGCTTGTTGTGATTTCAACCTATGCACATGTTATATATGTTTGATGAAATGCTAGACTATGAAACCTTGCATTTTTTTACCATCCCTTATCTTTTCAATGATGCTTGTAAGACATAAACCAACTCGAGCCTCATTAGACCATGCATAGAGTTGAATAGGAGGAGACTAATTTGACTTGTAGGCGTCGTACAATCTAGACGACTCGGCTCCGGGACCTAAATCTTCCTAGGGATTGTAAGATATATACTAACTTGATCCCATCACAACAATAAGTGCTTGCTTCTAATTGAGAACATGTTTGTATGATCTATTTCCATGAATCCGCTATGAACCCATGACACTCTAGTGCTTTTAATTAATTTTTTACAAACCTCTTAATTGTTTTACTTTGCTTTCATTAATTTACACATATCTTGTTGATTAGGTTAGATTACATTTCATCTCAACCCAAATTGTGACAACCCTTAGCACAACTACGATTAGATTGACAATTTGAATACCCCAGTCCCGTGGATCGGCCCGGACTTGCTTGCTATGCTAGTAGTTGGGTATAAATGTGTTTGATGGCGGATAACGACCCGCTCCATCATACTCTTTAAGTCCATCTCGAGACCGTTACAGGGAGATAGTTAGGAATTTTGAGAATCCACTCAAGCTCATCAAGTATACCCATCCTTTAGGGCCAGGACATGGAAACTTGATCCCGCATAAATTAACCTACCTTTATAAGCTCAGGCTACATCAAGCCAAGAGACTCCATTTCCAAGCCATATTACAAGCCATAATCCCATCAAGCCTTAACTTCACAAAATCAAGCTCTAGAGATTTGTTCATCAAAGCCTCTTATTTCCGAGCCCCATATTCCAAATATCCAATCAAGTTTCACCTTGACTCACACACGAAGTCTTCAAATACTTTGCTACCTAGAACGGGACGAACCCATATCCATCCTCAAGGTCCACTTTCGAGTGCGCTCACACGACAAGGAAATTGTTTACAAAATTAGTTATACCTATTTGGTCTATGATCAGAGCGAGTTATCTCAAATCGATTCTTCGAGTCACCAAAGGAATATACTCTCTTGACCCAAGCACTTTAAGGCCCTGACAACATAGCTTAGGCAAAAACCTGAACTCCGAGCATGGTTTCATTTCACCTCTTCTGGTGGATACGTAGGCAGTCCTTTCTTACACAAGAAGGATGCAACCACAACACCCAAATAAAATTAACAAAACCTCAGAACTACGATCTGGTTTCATTTCATTTCACGTGAATACGTAAGCAGTCCTCAAGGACACAACCATCAACTTTCAACCTCAATTATCAACCACCTCGACCATCAACCTTTAACCTCAATTCTAACTTTCCGACCACAATTTCCATTTCTACCTCTTTATTGGGGCTCCTTCTTATCACCCAGTCTCCTTTTTACCAAATTCCAGAGTCATCTTCTCATCCTGGGGGCTTCCCTTTCGAGGCGTCACCCTTCATTTATTCCTCCCTTTTACTCTCTAATCTCATTTGAGTCAAGCTAAAGCTTGGTCTGGACAATGAAAAAGGTCTTAGATCGATTCTCGAAGTTATCGTGCCTCAAAAGGGTCTCTTTTACAGCAAACGATGTCAAAAGATGTCCAAGTAGACAGTTGATCCATGGCTCATGCTGTAACACCCCCATACTCCAAGTGCCTTACCAGGACCACTCAGGTATAAGGACGCTACCATCTCGGTTACCCGAGGCATGATAATCATAAGACAATGAAGAAACATACTTTATTAAATAAGTTTTAGCGATTACATAACAAAACCAACTGTAAGCAAAATACAACTGTTCTCAAACTATAAACCAACTGAAAGGAACTGTCCTAACAAACACAGCGGAAGACTAAAGACTCTGATATGTGATGACTCCATCCCCAGCTAGATCCCACGCGTATCCAAGATATACCTGCCAAGTAACTGCTCACCACCCCCGAATGGATCACCACAATTTTTAAAACATTTAAACGGGGTCAGTACTAATCACACAATTCACTATAAACAAATACAATAAGATAAACAGACAGCTTAACTGTCACACATACACAACCAACCAACTCCAATCATCTCAATCACCGATCGTCCTTTGGACAGACCACCCCGATGGGGGACCGCAGCCGTACCCACCAAATCCCCGCTCCACATAGTGAGCGATAACTCTGTCCATTAATGTGCACATCCCCTTCCGTGGCGGGTTCCACGAAGGGCGAAACTAGGGCGTGAAGCCACTCTCGCAAGTGACTCCACTCAGCCGAGAACGCATCTCGAGAACCATAGGCAACCAATCACAATCACAATATCAACAACCGTCTGAATCTATCAACAGTGTACATTCACAATCACAGCCGTCACAATACAATTACTATATCAAACAATCAATCTCAACACATCAACAACCATCCCATTATGGGACTAATACTGAGTAGGAAATCCTACCTGGAAAGCACAATTATCAGACGGTCTCTACAGCTGTATCAAAAAGCCTCTTCTACAAAACCTCCTCCTATCATACAACATACAAAAGCTACCAAATCACAAACTACTCAAAAACCTCCAAATCCCCATATTAGGGTTTAAACAACTTAAAGGAATCACCATAAAAACGGTACATAGGTCTTACCCTCGACGCAAGGAACTCAACGATATACCGAACGATGAAATCCGACCTTCCAAGCTCCGGGATTTGCCAACAATGCGATTAAAGCTAATGACGTAGTTTGCTTTCTCCTCTCACAGAGATTAGGTTTTGAAAAGTGATTTAGGAACAATGACGGAAGTATTATATACTCTAATCGCATTATTAACAAAACCCAAGAAAACAACCCCCGTAAACCGGCTACTCGATCGAGTAGCTAAGGTACTCGATCGAGTGCCCCCTTACTCGATCGAGTATCCACGTTACTCGATCGAGTACCCAACAGTCGAAACTATTTTAAAACGCAACTCACCCTTACTCGACAGAGTAAGGCCTACTCGATAGAGTACCCAAAGACTTATAAATACGGAGTATTACAGTCTTCCCTCCTTAAAAGAACTTCGTCCCCGAAGTTCAACCCATACATAAAAACAACCATACTGACTCGACCAAGACACAACAACTTAGCTAAGGACTCAAGAACTCGACCGAACATAGAACATGAACTCTTAACACCCACTCCACCAACTATGTTTACTTCCACAACATGACTCACTATATCGTATCTACCACATATATATCTCTCACGACACCAACTCCATACATAATCAACTACCATCCTCTAATGCTGCTAGCTCCATAATATCATCAACTATCAAATCCAATACCAAGACACTCATAGACATCAAGCGGAATGTTACATTCTACCACCCTTAAAAGGAACTTCGTCCTCAAAGTTTACTCACACGCGTAACCTCATCATCCAACTGTCAATACTAGTGAAATACTCTCACACTCCTAAACATCACGCTACTACAAGAACGGTCATGACCTTTAATAAAATCACCCACAACACGAATCGATCTTTTATTCTACATCAAGACTCAACTTCCGAATATATTACCATATGTACAACCATCAAAATCTGTTTTATCGCATCCTACTCCTCTTAAGACAAATGTTACGTCCTCGTAACTCACTAATACCAAACCATATCTATATCTCATTACCCTCTGTACCACCACATGTCAAAGATAACCGTCTATAAACCAAACACTCACCATTCTTATATCCAAGGATCCCATACATAAACAATTCTCATTCCTCAACTCATTCGGCATAGCACCTAACCTATACCATAAACTCGTAGCAAATCACCATACCCACTCTTCATTATTACTGCCAAACAACATACCTCTCTATGTAAGGCACTTATCTCCCAGAAGCATAACTCACGATCCGCACTCGTTACGTACACGCACACTAGATCCTCAAATTCTTTCTTTCATTACCGCAAAACTCATACACAACTTAACATGACACTAATTCCCCCAACACCCTACACTCATTGTCTCAACAAAAGATTATGAACTACCTGCCGCTTTCAGATCATTACAACACATGTTCCACGAATCATTTTCCATTACCATGTCTCATCTGAAAACAAGATCAAAATTACTGTAACAACCTCTCACAACCGTGTCCTATCAACAGAATATCACTTTACCATGACAACAACGAAAACATATTCAACTCTATTTCATATCATACTCTACCTCATACCCAACTTAACCTGGTAAAGAAAACATCAATAAACAAGGCAACTGTCTATCTGCAGAAACTGAAACTCGCAGGGAGCAACATCAAACAAAACAACAAACTATGTATAACTGGTATGTACTTTCGAAACTCGAATCATAATCATCCCGCCTACTCCACCACAACCGGTGACGGCATCACAACACCGCCACCAACAGCCACACCGTAGTGCGAAAATACCCGCATCACAACACTATGTACCGTGCCCGGATCACCACCCAAGGCACCACAACCACACCGATAGACATCACAACTGCAAGCAAGCTAGTGAAACTCATGACCATTTGTTCTTTGCTTGCCCATTCTCTCAGCAGCTTTGGCATGAGCTCATGGTCTGGACTCGCGTTTCCAACAGGAGTAATCATTATCACAGGGAATTGGACTGGTGTTTGCACAGGCAGTCTAGACGACATTGGAAGCACACATGGTTTCTAAGCTGTCTTACCTGTGCCATCTACACTATCTGGAAAGAGCGTAATTGCAGGATATTTAGCACCCAAGAACACACTGTGCAACAGATGCTCAATCAGGCCAAATTTATAATTTCTGTGTCTTTGCTATATAGGTCTTTTTCACGATGTTCTTCTCGTTTTATTGCTACCTTACATTCTTGATAGCCTTTCTTCTTTAGGCTATAGGGGCTATTCTTTGTAAGATTTTATCCTTTTATTTTTCCCCAACTTGAGGATGAATAAAAGGATTATACCTTCTTGCAAAAAAAAAAAAAAAAAATTAAATAATAATAATAATAATAATTATAAGGGTAGAGTACCGGTGAGAACGGGGCTTATCGTGAGAACCGTGAGAACAGCTCTCAACCGTCCATCAAATAAGACTGACGGCTGAGATTAGACGCGCGCTTCTCTTAAAATTTCATGGAAAACAAAAAATAAGACTGTACATGTCAGCAATATCAAGCCTACGTAACAAAATCAAACCACACGAAACAAAATCAATCGATTACATCATTAATCCTTCCTTAATTTGTAAATTTTTGTCTTTCGATATCAAATTTAGTGATCTAAAATCGTTTATTCATCATCAATTGTTGTGTTCGAAGCGCAAATCAGAGTCAATTTGTTCAAACTTTTGCATTCATCAGCTATTCAGTTATTTCAAGATCAAAACTTTGTAAGAAAAATCGGAATTGATTTGGTCATTCATCTGGAATTATTGTTTTCTACAGTCAGTATTGAGGTATGTTCATTCAATGTTATTTAATTCCTTTCTGAATCGTTGTTGAATTGATTTTATGATGATGTTAAAGTTGAATTTAATCAAATTCAACTTAATTTCGGATTTGATTAAATTTAGTTAACTAGATTTAATGTACAGAACCACAAAAACATTAATTTTATAATGAAAAGTGTTAAATTAGGGTTTATAGTTTGTTTGTTTGATTTTAGGAGGATGATAAATGCAAATGTACTTTGTGGTGAGAAAAAATGTACTAAAAATAATGAGAAAGGAAAAGTGTGCAATTTGAAGTAACTGAAAAGTAATTTTGCATGTAAAAATAATGTGTTGTGTTGTCTTTGTACACGTTTCATAAGGAAATGTCCAATCAGTCTTGGTGAAATGTGCATTATATATAATAAGGATGTGCAAGTAATTATTACCTTTTGCAAGTGGTCTTGCAACTGTTCAATATGTCAAATGACGGTTTGTAACTTGCTTAAGTGGTGAAAAGACACAACTATTCACATTAGTTTGAATATTAATTCTAAATGTACATTATATTAATTATAAAAAAACATGTTCCATCAAATAAATTGTCCACTATCTATATTCATAATTTGCATTTTCTGATAATTAGGTGCAACTAAAATATCATTAAGCACTGTTTTGAAAATGTACATTATATTATATTTAAAGGTACATTAAATTATTTAAAAAAGAACATGGAACATTATTTGGAAAATAAATGTGCTTTCAGTTTAATTCAAATGTCCATTACGTATTTTTATAGTGTGCATATATTGTTTTATGCAAGAGATTTAACTAACATAGATAACTTCACCCAATTTATTAATTACCATGATTATGTTTGTGGCAGTTGAAAAGACACAACTGTTCACAGAATTTAATCTCTTATACTCAATTAATCCACTATATAAACCAAAGAGTACACAATTACTTTTCCATCCTACCTTCATTTCTAAAACCTTTTCCAATAACCAAAACTTTTAATCTCTTCAGAAAAGTATTTAATTTTCTTTAAAAAAAAACAATGGACTACTCAAAATGCACGATAGTTGCCTACAAGAATGATGCTCACAAACAAAATTTCATGGACCATTATTGGGAATGGAAAGTAAGCCAGTTTTCTTCAAACTGGTTTGATGGAAATGACATTCCTGTGGAGATGGATGTACCATCTCACAGTAGTCCTTTACATCATTTCCTTACTACTCAGCCTTTGCTCCGGATTTTGTTTGAGCGACTTGGGAGGGAGGAAAAGAAAAACATGGCCATGGTGTGCAAGGGCTGGTCAAAGTGGTTCCTTATAGGGAGGGAGCCAGAGGTAAAGGAAAGGGATTATTTCTGAGGCGCGGTTCGGGGACAGGAAAATGGTATAATCACTGTCACAAAGGATCATCGGCTCCTTGAAAGATTCTGCCTTTGCACGACTATGTCTAGTCGTGCAGAAATAATTAGACATCATAAACAACAAGCACGACAATTTAAAAACCGAAGAGAAGAATATGAAATTGAGGAGCGATCGGTGATGAGGGTTATTATGACTCCGACTGTTAGATTAGTTTAGAAATATATTAAGTTAGTTTTCTAGTTTATTGTTATTTTGTATTATCTTGTGTTTTTTTTTTCAGTATAAGTCTTAGTAGGCTTTATCATTTTGAAAGCCTTAAATGGCTTTTGTAAATATTTTACTAATATTAATGAAATAGTATTGTGTCTATTTGTTTGTTTACTGTCATTAGCATTCAATACATTTTATATATGCTCTATCAAAATGGACAACAATATTTCCTATGAACATTAGCAGTAAAATAAATGTTCCTTTAAAGCCATGATAATGGACATTCGAAGGAATACATTATATATGTACCTTTATTTGTACGAAATAACTTGCTTATGTGGTGAAAAGACGCAATTATTCACATTAATTTGAATATTACTTCTAAATGTACATTATATTAATTATAAAAAAACATGTTCCATAAAATACATTGTCAACTATCTATATTCGTAATTTGAATTTTCTGATAATTAGGTACAACTAAAATATCATTAAGCACTGTTTGGAAAATGTACATTATATTATATTTAAAGGTACATTAAATTATTTAAAAAAGAACATGGAAAATTATTTGGAAAATAAATGTGAATTCAGTTTAATTCAAATGTCCATTATGTATTTTCATAATGTGCATATACTGTTTTATGCAATAGATTAAAGTAACATAGATAACTTCACCCAATTTATTAATTACCATGATTATGTTTGTGTCAGTTGAAAAGACACAACTGTTCACAAAATTTAATCTCTTATTGTAACACCCCCATACTCCAAGTGTCTTACCAGGACCACCCAGGTATAAGGATGTCACCATCTCGGTTACCCGAGGCATGATAATCATAAGACAATGAAGAAACATACTTTATTAAATAAGTTTAAGTGATTACATACCAAAACCAACTGTAAGCAAAATACAATAGTTCTCAAACTATAAACCAACTGAAAGGAACTATTCTAATAAACACAGCGGAAGACTAAAGACTCTGATATGTGATGACTCCATCCCCAGCTAGATCCCACGCGTATCCAAGATATACCGCAAGCAACCGCTCACCACCCCGAATGGATCACCCAGTTTTTAAAACATTTAAACGGGTCGTACTAATCACACAACTTACATATATATATCAACAATCCAATAAACAGACGACTTAACCGTCACACACACACACACACAACCACACCAATCCCAACAATCTCAATCACCGATCGTCCTTTGGACCAGCCCGCGATGGGGGACCGCAGCCGTTCCCCACCTAAGCCCCGCTCATCATACCGAGTGATAACCCTGTCCCGTTAATGTGCACATCCCCTTCCGTGGCGGGTTCCACGAAGGGCGAAACTAGGGCGTGAAGCCACTCCCGCAAGTGACTCCACTCAGCCGAGAACGCATCTCGAGAACCAGAGACAACAATCACAATCACAACCGTCACAACACAATTACGATATTAATCAATAATCACAATCAACCACCGTCACAACACAATTACGATATTAAACAATCAATCTCAACACATCAACAATCATCCCATTATGGGACTAATACTGAGTAGGAAATCCTACCTGGAAAGCACAATTATCAGACGGTCTCTACAGCTGTGTCAAAAAGCCTCTTCTACAAAACCTCCTCCTATCATACAACATACAAATGCTACCAAATCACACACTACCCATAAAAACCCCCAATCTCTAAATTAGGGTTTAACCAAATCAAGGGAAAAACAATAAAAAGGGTACGTAGATCTTACCCTCGACGCAAGGAATCCAACGATATAAACAACGACAAGAACTGACCGTCTGAACTCCGGGAATTGCTAAGAATGCGATTAGGAAGATGAACTTGTTGCTTTCTCTCTTAAACAGGGTTTTAGGTTTTGTAAAAGTGATTTAAAACAATGACGACGATACTTAAATACCTAAATCGCATAATTAACAAAACCCGAGAAATCTCCCCGTAAAACCGGACACTCGATCGAGTACCTAAGGCTACTCGATCGAGTACCCCCTTACTCGATCGAGTACCCCAGCTACTCGATCGAGTACCCAACAGGTCAGAAACTATTTTATTTCGCAACTTGCCCTTACTCGACAGAGTAAGGGCTACTCGATAGAGTACCCCAAGACATATAAATACGGAGTATTATAGTCTTCCCTCCTTAAAAGGAACTTCGTCCCCGAAGTTCAACCCATACATAAAAACAAACATGCTAACTCGATCAAGACACAACAACGTAACTGAGAACTCAAAACAAAACTCCAACCGACCATGGACTCCTAACACCAACTCCACTAACTATTCCTACCTCCACAACATGGCTCACGATATCGTATCAACTCCATTATATCTCTCTCAACACTAACTCCATACACTACCAACTACCATCCTCTAACGCTGCTAGCTCCGTAATATATCATCCACTACCAAATCCCATATCAAGACACTCATAGACATCAAACGGAATGTTACATTCTACCACCCTAAAAAGGAACTTCGTCCTCGAAGTTTACTCAGACTCATAACATCATCCTCCAACTGTCAACATTATATAAAATATTCTCATACTCCGAAGCATCACACTACTACAAGCACGGCCGTGGCCTTTTTTTTTTATAAGTATCATCCACAAAACAAATCCCTCCTTTACGCTACGCTAGCACTCTACTTCCAATTATATTACAACATGCACACCCATCAAAATCTCTTTTATCACATCCTACTCCTCTTAAGACAAATGTTACGTCCTCGTAACTCACTAATACTAAATCCTTAGTTATATCTTCTCGTTATTCTCATCGTCATCACATGTCAAAGATAACCACTTATAATCTAAACACTCGCCATGCATATATCCAAGGCTCTCTTACTTAAACATTCCTCATACCTCAACTCATTCGTCACACCATCTAACCTATACCTCAAAATCTTTATCTTAACCCAAAACTTCAACTCTCCACATTACCGCAACATGACATACCTCTCTATATAAACTATATGAAACTCCCATCATCAAAAGCATAACTCACGATCTACACTTGTTACGTACACTCACACTAGATCCTCAAGTTCTTTCATTCATTACCGCAAGACTCATACATAACTTAACACGACACTTATTATTCAACACCCTACACTCACTGTCCCAACAAAAGATTATGAACTACCTGCCGCTTTCAGATCATTACAACACATGTTCCACGGATCATTTTCCATTACCATGTCTACTAAAGCCCTATCTAGAACAAGATCAAAATTACTGTAACAACCTCTCACAACCGTATCCCATCAATAGAACATCACTATATCATGACAACAACGAAAACATATTCAACTCTATTTCATATCATACTCTACCTCATTCTTAACTTAACTCGGTAAAGAGAACATCAATAAGCAAGACAACTGTCTACATGCGTAAACCGAAACTCGCAGGAGCAACATCAAACAGAACAACAAACTATGTATAACTGGTATGTACTTTCGAAACTCGAATCATAATCATCCCGCCTAATCCACCACAACCGGTGACGGCATCACAACACCGCCACCAACAGCCACACCGTAGTGCGAAAATACCCGCATCACAACACTAAATATCGTGTCCGGATCACCACCCGAGGCACCACAACCACATCGATAGACATCACAACTGCATACAACTCCCATAAACACTGACTCAGGATAACTTTTTAGTCAAGAAAAACTTACTCAAATCCACTTTACTAAATCATAACACAACATATTTTATAAATTAAACAGATAATAACCTCGTGAATATCATCCCCTTACCATATCACATATTGACATGTATCATGAATACAGACAAGCATAACTAGTCATGCCAAATCAGTCAAATTATTACCTTTTTGGATATCATTCCATTACGTTCTCGTATCCAACATGTATTACAGAAAATTCAGATAACAACTTATAATTATCACACCATACCATTTCTTGTGAGGTCACAACCTCACACAAACATTTATATATATGACATAGACCCATAATCACATCCAACCAGTCAATCCTGATCACGTAAGTTACCCCTCGATAAAGGTTACCTGTCGCCCGAGTTTAACTCATATGCCCCTCATGACATATTCCCCCATTCACACAACCATCACTTCCTGCCAAATATAACCATACCTTTACTATTCAACTGTTAGCATCCGCCTCATCTAACCACATCTTATACCCTCTTACAATCATACCCAACAATCAGGTCCCTACCAAATCAACCTCTTTAGAATTGCTACCTTTCTAATATACCATCACTCTTAACCACTAGTGACAACACCACAAACGATAACACTACCACTGTCCGAACATCAAACCTCTTACACTCATCTCTAAACATCACGATTTCTTTCCTATCTTTGGTTGACATCCCAAATAACAAACATCGAATCCATCAACAAAATTACCTCAACATTCTTCCCAATACTATCCTTAATTGTATCATCATCTAACTCTCCGCCAAAAATCTCGTATCGTGCAAATATTCTACCAACTTCTTACTTTCCTTAATTCCTCGAAACTCATTACTAATCATGTTGTCCCAAAACTCCTCTATAACCATTAACTAACATCCTCGTGACGCTATCACATATTTCAATGATTCCTTACCTTTATATCACATAACTCCGGTGAATATTTTCCTCAGCTTATTTTTATCCTTCTTTTCTCTTTACACTCAATAATACCAATTAATAGTTCAACTCCTTATTCCTTCTAGCTAACTCTTTAGAAATCCGATTACGTTCTCTCACTTTGCTCCAAAACTCACATCTAATTATTTCATATCGATATCATCTCACTCTTTCTTACCACAAATATTCTCTTATTATGTCATCAATCACCCTTGCCACTAATCCATCCATAGAATCAACGTTTACTGTTCAACAATTGCATCTCCCTTCTTACATCTCTAGAAATCAAAATTCCTTTCATACCGCTAATTGCCCAAGGAAAACCCACAATAGTTTCATCTCTTAAAAAGCCAAATCTCCACCCCGCGACATGTCTCCACAAAGTTCACTATATACCACTCTTCTCAACCCCTTTAAAACGAACTTTCATTATGTATATTCTTAACCCACACGGCTCTTAACTACCTCCCTCCATGATTCTTTACACATCTCAGGTTGTCACTATCCATATCCTTACTCTCAATCCTTTCATTCTCACGTTCCTTAGACTCACATCATCCATTGCCCACATTCACTTACTTTTACGTTACTCAACACACACTCATATCACTCATCCCATTTCATCTCAGAAAACATGCTCTATGTCTCAATTAAGCCATAACAATCTTCCTCTTTTTTTTTCTTTTTTTTTTTCCACTATCTATTACAACCTCGTATAACTCATGTCCTTCCACCGAACTCATACTCACCACAGGTGCCACTCACTACACCACAAGATTGGGTAACTTACGCGTCAAGACCAACATACATGTAAAACAATGCATAAAGAAGCAAAATAATAACTTTGAATTAAACATAACATGCAACGAATTCAAAAGATAAGCATATGACCCAAAACAGGGGTCACTAGGTCGAGTACAGGCCACTCGATCGAGTAAGGGACTTACTCGATCGAGTAGGTCAAGATCAGAAGCACGTAAAACAAATCACCAGGGCTACTCGATCGAGTAACTAACATACTCGATCGAGTGCCCCCTTACTCGATCGAGTACCAAGGGTACTCGATCGAGTACCCCAATTCTCAGCACTGTCCAGTTTTCGTAAAACAGTCATAACTCACTCATTTCTTGGTCATTTTGGGCGTGTGACCTATCGTTAGAATCGTAAAAGAACAAGCTATTACCTCCAATTGGAATCACATTAAAATCATTTATGCATCTAAAGTTATAACAGTTTAAATACAACCTCCCTATAATCGAAAACACAACTACTTGATTTTACTTCCCAACAACGTAAACGACAACATGGTAAACAAAAACAACTCTATGCTCATAAAACCAGTATTGCTAATCTCATGTTACCATCTCCAAAAATCAAGCAAAAACATCCATCATGCGCATATATTATTTAACTCATTAGTCATGTACTAACCTCATGCTTTAAATTTTATAACTTTTCGTAACACAAAACATTCTCATACATTACAAATCTTATTCCCATGTTACTAATACAACAACATTACAATTACATTCGTCACCTAAACATATTCATAATCACAAAATTCATATTCTTATGCAATTGCTACTCCATCTTTTCCAATCAATTCATCTATTGCCAACACATTACTCATCATTCTCATACACTTTTCTAACAATTCCAACCAACACTGTAAACCAACTATCATGCAACATGCTTTCAATCAACAACATACGAAATCACATTATCACCATCTTTTCTACACATTCCCTATTCTCCACATACATACATCCACTGATTCATGCCACACATCACTCCATAGATACACAAAGCACAAGGTAAACACATAGCGATCCCGACTCATATCCCATGTGACCGGTTCAAAATTATAGGGCGAGTTCGCGACTTTAGGACGTCTCCCAAGTCTTTGCATTAGCTCCTACAACCTTTACCCCGGATTCATTTTAATTGACTCCCTATATTCATTGGATTCATTGGTTACAGGTTTCAGGATCGTCGCTCTGATACCATTTGTAACACCCCCATACTCCAAGTGCCTTACCAGGACCACCCAGGTATAAGGATGTCACCATCTCGGTTACCCGAGGCATGATAATCATAAGACAATGAAGAAACATACTTTATTAAATAAGTTTAAGTGATTACATACCAAAACCAACTGTAAGCAAAATACAATAGTTCTCAAACTATAAACCAACTGAAAGGAACTATTCTAATAAACACAGCGGAAGACTAAAGACTCTGATATGTGATGACTCCATCCCCAGCTAAATCCCACGCGTATCCAAGATATACCCAAGCAATCGCTCACCACCCCCGAATGGATCACCACAGTTTTTAAAACATTTAAACGGGGTCAGTACTAATCACACAACTTACATATATATATCAACAATCCAATAAACAGACAGCTTAACCGTCACACACACACACACACAACCACACCAATCCCAACAATCTCAATCACCGACTGTCCACTGGACCAGCCCTGCCAGTGGGGGACCGCAGCCGTTCCCACCTAAGCCCCGCTCATCATACCGAGCGATAACCCTGTCCCATTAATGTGCACATCCCCTTCCGTGGCGGGTTCCACGAAGGGCGAAACTAGGGCGTGAAGCCACTCCCGCAAGTGACTCCACTCAGCCGAGAACGCATCTCGAGAACCAGAGACAACAATCACAATCACAACCGTCACAACACAATTACGATATTAATCAATAATCACAATCAACCACCGTCACAACACAATTACGATATTTAACAATCAATCTCAACACATCAACAATCATCCCATTATGGGACTAATACTGAGTAGGAAATCCTACCTGGAAAGCACAATTATCAGACGGTCTCTACAGCTGTGTCAAAAAGCCTCTTCTACAAAACCTCCTCCTATCATACAACATACAAATGCTACCAAATCACACACTACCCATAAAAACCCCCAATCTCTAAATTAGGGTTTAACCAAATCAAGGGAAAAACAATAAAAAGGGTACGTAGATCTTACCCTCGACGCAAGGAATCCAACGATATAAACAACGACAAGAACTGACCGTCTGAACTCCGGGAATTGCTAAGAATGCGATTAGGAAGATGAACTTGTTGCTTTCTCTCTTAAACAGGGTTTTAGGTTTTGTAAAAGTGATTTAAAACAATGACGACGATACTTAAATACCTAAATCGCATAATTAACAAAACCCGAGAAATCTCCCCGTAAAACCGGACACTCGATCGAGTACCTAAGGCTACTCGATCGAGTACCCCCTTACTCGATCGAGTACCCCAGCTACTCGATCGAGTACCCAACAGGTCAGAAACTATTTTATTTCGCAACTTGCCCTTACTCGACAGAGTAAGGGCTACTCGATAGAGTACCCCAAGACATATAAATACGGAGTATTACACTTATAATCAATTAATCCACTATATAAACCCAAGAGTACACAACTAGTTTTCCATCCTACCTTTTCCAATAACCAAAACTTTTAATCTCTTCAGAAAAGTACTTAATTTTCTTTAAAAAAAAAACAATGGACTACTCAAAATGCACGATAGTTCCCTACAAGAATGATGCTTACAAACAAAATTTCATGGCCCATTATAGGGAATGGAAAGTAAGCCAGTTTTCTTCAAACTGGTTTGATGGAGATGACATTCCTGTGGAGATGGATGCCTAGTCGTCCTTTACATCATTTCCTTACTACTCAGGCATTCCTCCGGATTTTGTTTGAGCGACTTGGGAGGGAAGAAAAGAGAAACATGGCCATGGTGTGCAAGGGCTGGTCAAAGTGGTTCCTTATAGGGACGGAGCCAGAGGTAAAGGAGAGGGATTATTACCGAGGCGTGGTTCACGGAAATGAAAATGGTGTAATAACTATCACAAAGAATTATCGGCTCCTTGACAGATTCTGCATCTGCACGACTATGTCTAGTCGTGCAGAAATAATTAGACATCACAAAAGACAAGAACGACAATTTTTAAAGCAAAGAGAAGAAGAATATGAAATTGAGGAACAGTCTGGGGATGAGGGTTATTATGACTCCGACTGATAGATTAGTTTAGAAATATGTTGTGTTATCTTGTGTTTATGGTTATTAGGTATTATCTTGTGTTTTTTTTTTCAGTATAAGCCTTAGTAGGCTTTACCATTTTGAAAGCCTTAAATGGCTTTTGTAAATATTTTTCTAATATTAATGAAATAATATTATGACAATTTCTTTGTTTAATGTCATTAGCATTCAATACATTATATATATGCTATATCAAAATGGACAACAATATTTCCTATGAACATTAGCAGTAAAATAAATGTTCCTTTAAAGGCATGATAATGGACATTCGCAGGAATACATTATATATGAACCTTTATTTGTACGAAATAAATTGCCAATCTTTGTAGAGCATATTAGAATTGGATTACTGCATTATTGATGCAATAATATTCAATATACATACTTAACTACTGTTGAACCAGACAATGAGTACAAGTGATGCAACTACGTCTTCTTCGACAAATAACAGCTTTAAAACACCAAGGACAAGAATTGAAACATTAAATGCACTCCAGTACATTCCATTCTGTCCAGAGGAAAAGAAACCTAAAGTAGGACAAGTATTCGAAACGCTAGAATCAGCAGAGTTATTCTACAAAGAATATTGTACAATCTGTGGGTTTACGACAAGACTTGCAACAACAAAAAGGATTAAAGGCAATGAGTTACCAAACAGTTTTGCATTAAGGAATGTTGTCTGCAATAGGTAAGGTGTAAAGGAAAGTAGGAAAAGGAAGAGGGATCGCATCGATACCGATATCTCTGAGAATGATGCGAGAATCGATGTGATGACATAAGCCGTGTGAGGCCGATTACAAGAATTGACTGTCGTGCATTAGTGCAGTTTAAATACCAAGAAAATGGAACTTATATTGTTACCAGATTCGATGAAGCGCATAACCATCCACTTGTTTTGCCTGAATCTACAATATTCTTGAAAGGAAACCGAAAAATGACAGAGGTACAGAAGCAATTTGTCACAAAGGTAAAGGTGCTAAAACTAGGTGGTGTGAAAGCCTATAGAGGTTGGAAGGAGCTGTGTCGAGGTTATGACAACATTGGGGCTACTGAGGTTGATTTCAAAAACTTTGCCAGGGATATAAAAACCTACATTGGTAATTTTGATGCACAAATGTTTGTTGAAAATCTTATTGAGAGAAAAGACACATGCAGTTCATTTTACTTTAATTTTATAGTAGATGAAAACAAGTGCCATTTGGAGTGTTTTGGCGGATCCGATCCGCATAAAGAACTACATCTTTGTTCGGTGAGGTTTTATCAGCAGATGCTACATATGGAACAAACAAGTACGACATGGTGTTTGTGCCTTTCACAGGAGTTGATCACCACAAAAGGTGCATAACGTTTGGAGCTGGGTTGATAGGTGATGAAAGTATTGAGTGTTATACATGGCTGTTCAAGACATTTTTGGAAGCAATGGGCGGGTGCCAACCGAGAATTATAATTACTGATCAGGATAAATCAATGAAGTCGGTAGTCCCGGAAGTGTTTAAGGAGTCAACACACGCATGTGCATGTGGCACATAATGAAGAAACTAAGAGAGAAAGTCAGTTATCAACTGTTTCAAGATGAGGATTTTAAGACCAGGCTCAATAGGTGTGTTTGGAACAACCAACTTGAGCCTGATGAATTCGAAGAACAATGGGGGAAGATAATGACTGATTATCAACTTGTAGAACACGAGTGGTTTTCAGATTTGTACGATCTCAGGGAATAGTGGATCTCTGCCTATTTTAAAGATGTTTCAATGTCTGGCTTGATGAGGGTTACTTCTAGGTCTGAGAGTGAAAACAGTTTCTTTGACGGGTTCCTCACACCTCATTTGACCCTTGTTGAGTTTTGGGTGTGCTATGAGAGTGCCTTGGAAGCACAAAGACACAAGCAGTCCAAATTGAACAGTGACAACAAACACTCTGAAATCCCACGGAAAACAAAGTCAAACGTTGAAGTCCATGCTTCTGAAATGTACTCGCACAACATTTTCAAAGACTTCCAAATAGAATTGGTTGCGGACTTTGTCGATTGCCGTTTTAAAGATGTGGAGAAGATTGATGAGACAAAAATATATATTCTAACAGACTTGCGGATGCCAAATAAGTCATGGAACGTAGCATATTCACCAGATAACATGGAGATTACTTGTTCTGTTCTATGTTTCGAGAGAATGGGCTTGTTGTGCAGCATCGCCTTTGGATTCTACACAACCAAGATTTTCAGAAAATACAAGAACAGTACATAACGGAAAGATGGACAAAAGCTGCAATGAGTAAGCCTGTCTATGAGAAAGATGGCAAACTGATAGATGTCTCTCAAAAGTTTTCTGACGGAAAAGTTTGAGTCGAATGTGGCAAGAGGTTTATTCTTGTGTCGGCGTAGTGAGTGTGATGATAACGACATGAAGCTTTTGATTGAAAAACCGAGAGATATTAGATTGGATATGATTAGTAAATGAAGTGTACCAGCAAAGAAGAAAGACAAGATGAAATAAATAGAAAAGTACGTGGGCTGCAAAATACCTGAGAAGTTGGTGATTCATGTTCCTAAAAAATCTAAAAACAAGGGTAGGACCAAGGGCAAGAGAATTGAATCACAAATGTTAAAAGCCCTAAAGAAGAGAAGAAAAGAGAAGAAGTACTGCAAAACATGTGGCCGCCAAGGACACAACTCTAGGACTTGCAAAGAAACAAACCATCTGACAGGTATGTATAATTTGGTTTCTTGTTAAAGCATATTACATTAATGTTAAATAATTATTAAATTATACAAGCATAGCGCATAGTGTTTACCTTCCAAAATCATCAATCTTATATGGAGGCACATAAGCTCTTTGTGCAATGAACATTATGGTTGTTCAAGGCCTGAGATGAGAATTTCAGCAATGTATATTTGGTTAACATTAAATCTATTATCAATTTAGTTGTTCATTTTTGGCCATTTTCTCCTTATAAAATCTGATATTTAATTTACATTTTGTTGCATATTCACCAAATACTACCATGAAGATGACGACGATGAAGGAGATGAATCTGATGATGTGGAGGACGACGATGAAGAAGATGAATCTGATAACGAAGTGGAAGGTGCAAATTTTTGATTCAAGGATAGACATCCATAATATACACTACGAGAACATTCTTAAAGGCTTGGATGCACAATTCGATTTTACTGCCAAAGTACATTACTCTTATAGGGAAAGTATATTACATTTGTATTAAAGGATCATTATTGTTGTTCTGCAAGGAACATTCTTAAAGGCTTGTATGTACATTACTCTTATAGCCAAAGTACATTACTCTTATAGCCAAAGTATATTACATTTGTATTAAAGGTTCATTATTGTTGTTCTGCAAGGAGAATTCTTAAATGCTTGTATGTACATTACTCTTATAGCCAAAGTATATTACATTTGTATTAAAGAATCATTATTGTTGTTCTGCAAGGAACATTCTTAAAGGCTTGTATGTACATTACTCTTATAGCCAAAGTACATTACTCTTATAGCCAAAGTATATTACATTTGTATTAAAGGTTCATTATTGTTGTTTCACAGGGGACATCATCAACTTGATTGGAATTGTTTTCCCAGAGTACAATAATTTTAAGGCGTTTTGCACAATAAACATTATTGTTGTTCAGCAAGAACATAATAAACATTATTGAAATTTGTTTCCGGAATATAACACTCTCTTGAATTAAAATTTTTTCAAATTTCAGGTTGTACGACTCGCAGCTTCCTCAATATATGTTACATTACACACACACATGTCACAAACGAAACTAAAAAAAGTTTTTACAGCTTCAATTCAGCATCTTCCTCATCTTCATCGTCATATTCTTCCCATGGCAGTGGGTTTGAACGGAAATCTATTGCCTTCTTTAGTACAGCATCAAAATATACATTGCCTTCTGTTGAAATCATATATGAAATGTATTTCTTCCGCAGAATCAGTAGGGGAGCATCCTAGCAAAATAAAGAAAACAAGGGTTAGAACATGTACAAATGTGTACTGAATTATGTATTAAAAATAATTGTATTACTTCTGAAACTCACATCGCCTTTTTTAAGCCCACAGGTCCAATTTAGACTACCCTTAAATGTCTCCATATGTCTCATAACGTAAACACCACAATCAGTCTTGTTAGTGTTGTTTCTCCACTTCATCTTTGCAAGAATAGGCTGCAGTTTTTTAATGCGATCAACTTTTACCTTTGAAACACCGATGTCTTTCAAGTATTCTGCTAGAACATTACGCTAGCGGAGAAGGGGTGCAAGAAAACATTAGGACACTAATAATTATGAGGTACAATATCACAAAAATTAGAAAATTAAGACAGACACAAAATTTTTGGGGAAGGTACACTCTATGTAAAGTCATTGTACATTCACAATAATGAATAAGAACAGTATGTAGTGCTGTTAAGCAAAAGAGAGCATAAAATCTTACAAAAGACAGTGGTCTATCGTGGAAAAATTCTTCTGGTTTTCCGTCACGATGCACATTATCAATGATGATGAACTTATACTTGTTGCTGTCAATGACTAGTAAATGGTAATGCCTTTTATATATAATCGGGAAGAAGAATCGTAGATTTTAAAAGATTTAATTAGGCAACAAGAAAATTAAATATAACATGCAGAAAGAGTGTATATTGTCAATGCTAACCAAATCAATTCTATCAGGTTAACCGAGAATTGGGTAAACTCTTCTTTCATTATATCCTTAATCACGATAAAATTTTCAACAGTGTCCAGTTCTCCATGAAGCATCATCTGTATGCAAGACAAGTAAAGTTTTTGATGTTAATCAAGGGAAAAAACATTACAAAATCTACTTGTTGAAATAAGTTTATATAAATATTTGACTTACGAGACATTTGTGGTGAAAAAAAATCGATAAGGCTCGGAAGAGTTTCTTCTAGATTCCTTGGCATTCAAAAGTTTTGCCCAACAATCGATCACATCACTCGTTAAATATTTAGATTGTCGTAGCGTTGCCATTTCAATACGCCGAAGAGAAATTTCACCCACATGCACAAGAAGTTCCCTGGTTCAGGACTACCAGTGTTAACTCAAAACAGGATACAGAACATTTTAAATTTAAATATTGTACATTAGTAGAGATATATATATATATATACCTGGCTAAATCGGTATGTTTTCCTCTACTATACGACACATAATCAGCAATGCAACTGAAACTCGTAAGAGGAGTAATAATGCATGTATACGTGCTTAGTAAATTACGATTTGCAAGGATGCTCAGAGACTCTGGTTGACTTCTTTCATGTTCATGAACATTTTCATTGTTGATGACTTCGCCCTTGGTAGTGTCACCACTGTCAACCAGATTATGCTCATTTATACTCTAGTCGTTTGTATTACTCACATCTGTCATGTTCTCATTCTTCTCAGAAGCATCATAGCCATCTGGTATAATATTCCCTTCTGTACAACCTACCTCCATTCTTCTCTTCTTAACCCTAACAGTCTCATTGTTGTCAGGGACACCAATATCATCGGTACTCTTTTCTTTCTTTCCAACTACCTCATCTTCTATCTTCTCATCTCCAACAGTCTCATCACCCTCGTAGAATTCTTCATCAGACGAATCCAGTTTCTTTGGGAAGGGCTTCTCTTGATACTGCTTCACCTTTGTTAAAACGTCATCACAAACAATGTTGCACTTGGATGAAACCAAAGTGCAAAGATATTTGATTCTCAATATTCGAAGTCTATCCATCTACAAAAGTTAAAATATCTTGAGGATAGGTAACTTATAAACAAGAATTTGCTTTTAATACTTTAAGAAAGACCATTTAATTAAACCAAAAGTACATTTACAATTATTGGATATAAATTGTTTAGAAACTTACGTTGTTTTTTGTCAACCCACAAGTCCAATACTGACCCCCCCCCCCCCCCTTGTACGTTTCCATGTGTTTCATTGTGTAAATACCACAGTCAACAACATTTTGATGGTTTCTCCAAGGCATTTTCAATACAGCAGGCTCCATTGCTCTTACTCTTTCCTTCAAATCACCAATGTCATTGAAATATTCTGCCAAAGCATTACGCTGCATGGAAAAATTCAGATCAAACTGTATAGAGAGACCGTGCAAAAAATATGACATTGTAAAAGAAAAAATAACCAATGAAAGGCAACTGAACAATTACCATATTCCAAGGTTTGTTTCCATAACGAGTTTTTGGGGTTTCATCATGCTGTTGATTATCAAGAATGATAAACTTGTTCTTCTCCATATTGAATACGAACAGGTAAAAATGCTTGTCGGATATTATTGGGAAAAAAAACTGTTTTATATAAGAAATGATTAGAAGATACAACAGACATAAAATTTGTTACGAGAGTAAATTAGCAGCAGAAAACACTTTGTATTGACTATATATATTGTTTGAGCTAACCATATCAACTTTTGTCACATCAATAATCCCAGCATGATTTAACTCATTTCTAAAATGCCTCTTGAATACTTCCAGTTCTCTTTCAAATTTGAATTCTTTCCTTTGCCCTTGAAATGCTTGCTGCACAAATAGAACATAATATTCTTCTATTAATATACACTTGTATAACATAAAATTATTGTAATATAGAATGAAATAAAATTTTACATACAAATACGAGGGTTGAAGCAAACAATCGACGTGGTGCTGAAGATTTTCTTTCAAGTTCATTGAAATTCAAGTAAGCTGACCAACAATCAACCACATCATCTGCTATATACCGAGGTGGTTTTAGAGATGGAAAAAGATATCGGGTACCCACGACATTCTTAAACTCAAAGAGCTTCTCACTGGTGCCGACGTTACACAAAACAAGTCAGTTAATTACACATATGTACATTATCTTTATTAATAATGCACATAATACCCAAACGAAATGTACATAATGATTAAATAAAAGAAACATAATGAGTAGAATATAATATACCTAGCAAGAACAGTGCCTTTTCCCTTGGTGTAGTAGACGTAGTCAGCAATACAGTGCTGAAACTTAGATGGCTCTGTACATGGGTCAGTGTCTCCTCTTAGTAAATCAAGTTCAGTACTAATATCTAAGCTTGGATTGGGATTGGTTGCCTTGGGTTCTTCACTATAATCTTCAGATAACATGCTATATACAAGGGTATTTATAAGATTATCCGTATTGGCTTCTTCCTCATTCTCCACGTTACTATCAACATAAAGATGCTTCGAATCATTTCGTACATTTTTGTCATCATCTTTCTTGTTGTCAACATTCCCATTTTCACACTCCCCTTCTGACACCTCTTTCTTGTTGTCTTCATTCCCATTTTCAACCTCAACTGTTTCAACTTTGTTTTCTTCTGACTCTCCTTTTGACACCCCTTCCTTGTTATCTTCATTCCCATTGTCGACTAATTCACCTTCTTTTCTCAATGCACAAGGCTTCTGGAATAGTTGAAATGTATCAAATTAAAGAACAATACACTTAAGCACCAAGTTAACATAATATAACAAAAATATGATCAACATATTTACCTTTTTGTATGTATAAAAAATCGGCCTCTTCAATGACATGCTTTCAACCTGAATGCTATTTTTTAAAGTTATGTTTACATTATTCAAAGCTTCAACAACCAAAGGATGATTACTAACATCAATCTCAGCAGCAGGAACAACATCTGGAATATCAGCAACATTAATACCAACAGAACTTTCACTATCGGTGAGTGTGCTCATTTGACAAATTGAGTAAACTAAATGCATGATCAAAGAGCTTCTGAGCAGTCCTGTTCTCCTTAATTATTGATGCTCCTTTTTCTAACTTAGTCTTAACAGATGATATGTTCTGAGCTAAACTAGTTATACATTTAGCAAGATCAAGAATATACTCCTCCGTGTAGTCCTTTGTTTGATAGACAGATTCAACACCTGTATTGTCAACCACCTCCTCCATTGGTTCTTCCAAATTACCATTTCCAAACATACCGCTTTTCATCTCATCCTTCTCTCTCGATGATAACAAACTACTAGTCCAACCTACCAACGTATAATAATCTCTTTCAACTTTTCGTTCCACAAGAACAACGCGATCAACATAGATGAACTGCAAAAAAAAAAAAAAAAATTAATTACTAGAGAATGAAAACGTACCTTCCAATGTTAAATTAATTTATGAACTTCAAATATATTTTTTGGGACTTTTTACCTCCAAAAACAACAGTGGCCCGCCAAAGTGAGTCTCCTTTTCCACCCACTCAATCTTGCTTTCTTGCAAACTTTTTAACAAAAAGGAACACCAATTGTAATCTTTGATTTCATCAACATTCATCAACGATTTTAAAACATGATGATTAACCAAAGGCTTTTGCGTGTTTCTCATTAGCAAAGAAACAGCAAACACAACAAAGTTCACCTTGAATTCATCATCACCATGATCATGATTTATCAACCAATTCTCAAGCGTTTTGAGTGGAACTTGTCCATCTTTTATACCAAATTGTTGTTTCCATTTGCCATAAAACTCTTGAAACTCTTCTGATTCAGTATGAGTTTTGGATAATTCAACTGTTTTAGGGCCTATTGGAAATCCAAATGTTGATCTTACATCAGAAACCTTCAAGTACAACTTCTCACCATCAAGAAGATCGATACAGTTTTGGTATGGGTTATATTGCTTAATTAACCAGTACCCAAGCTTTAAAGGAATGGAACGAACTCTTAACCAAAACAGCCCACTAAATCCAATCTCTTCTAGCGCGCACCACTGTTTGTATGACAAACGTTCAACTACCTCAACTACTCACCGTAGGAGACATTCTCGTATATGCACTTTTAAACGAAGAGAAATCAAACTTCTGCTTACACTTGGAACCCAATACCATCTTATTACTTACTTTACCCTTTTGAGGACTTTCTTTCTTTGCAGTAACAATTTGTTTATTAACAGAAACAATTTGTTTTTTAACTGCAAGATCACGTCACTTTCTTCATTTATCTTCTTTGCGAAAGATTTTATAGACTTAGATTTACTGTTAATAGTAGCTGATTTACGCTTTCTTGTAAATGGAGCACACTCATTTTTACCATCAGTGGAACTTTCAGTTGGTGGAAAAATAAAAGTAACTTTTCTCCGCTTTTCAGATTTTTTATCTTCCTGCTCCATAGTCTGTAATAATAAAATGAAATTACAAAACAAGTAGAGATAATCAACAGTTATCTAATTTTAGGAAATGTACATTAATCACAAATATAATGTTCTTTTAGATGATTCAGAACAATTTCTATATTAATAACAAACGGCACATTAATTTAAGCTGAATGTACATTATATTATTACCTTCAATTAAAAACCCAAAAATTCACAAGTAGAGATAATCAGCAGTTACCTAATTTTACGAAATGTACATTAATAACAAATATAATGTTCTTTACATATTTCAGAACAATTCCTATATTAAAAACAAACGGCACATTATTTTAAGCTGAATGTATTATATTATTACATTCAATTGAAAATATAAAATTGACAAGTAGAAATAATCACCAGTTACCTAATTTTAGGAAATGTACATTAGTCACAAAGATAATGTACTTTTAGATGATTCAGAAAGATTTCTATATTAAAAACAATACGCACATTAATTTAAAGCTGTATGAACAATATATATTATTTCCTTCAATTAAAAATTCAAAAATAACAGAAACTAGAAAGTAAATGTTAGAAGAATACTTCAGAGATATAAAATTGGGGAAGAACAATGCGAATGTGTTTCTAATGGTAGATAAATAAATTCATGCACATTAATCCGAATTAATTTTTAACAGTAAAGCAGTATAAATATCAGAAATCAAAACATCAAAATTATACTGCTATTGAACAATTAAGTGATCCAAATTAAACATTATATTAAGTTATGATAGAGAAGAAACGAAATTAGAAAGAAAATACCTTAGTATAACGGAGGAAATTGGGCGTAACTTCAAAATTATACTGCTGTTGAACAATTCTCCTATGACAACGTCTATACTGGTAATGTAAAACGACTGAGCTAAAAACTGGTTACTACTTTTATTTTTTTTACTCCGTTTCTTTTTTCTTGTAGGTAGTTAGTTACTATTGTAATGTAACTGTTAAAAAATAAGGGAAATGATAAATACATTTAATACCCTAAAATAGTTAGTTAGTTACCTTGAAGCTTGGCCACTGCAGTCCTCGAAAGGGGTGGCTTACATGGTCCATGTGTTGGTGCGAGAATGCATGGACCCGGGGGAGGGGGGGGGGGGATTCAACCCCCTCGTCAACATATTTTTTTTAAAACAAAAAAACAAAAAAAAACGACACCTGACGGACCGAGTAAACCTTCTTTTTTTTTTGTTTTTTTTTTTTTTGTGGGGGGGGGCGGAGGGGGTAATCCTAAACGGGACGAGAAAGAGTTTAGAGTTGGATTAAGCGGATCCTTGCTTCTCATTTGAAGGCGGCAAGACAAAAAGACACCCTAGAGGGACTAAGTGAACCCTTTTTGCGGGGACCGGATATCCTAAAACAGGACAGGAAAATGATTAGGGTTTGATTAGGCGGACCGCTACCGCGGATCCCCCTAATCAAACCCTAAACCCTTTCCCTTGCTTCTCATTCGAAGGCGGCAAGACAAAAAGACACCCTAGAGGGGACGAGTGAACCCTTTTTTGGGGGGCCGGGTATCCTAAAACGGGATGGGAAAGGGTTTAGGGTTTGATTAGGCGGACCGCTACCGCGGATCCCCCTAATCAAACCCTAAACTCTTTCCCTTGCTTCTCATTCGAAGGCGGCAAGACAAAAAGACACCCTAGAGGGGCCGAGTGAACCCTTTTTGGGGGGACCGGGTATCCTAAAACGGGACGGGAAAGGGTTTAGGGTTTGATTAGGCGGACCGCTACCGCGGATCCCCCTAATCAAACCCTAAACCCTTTCCCTCGCTTCTCCTTCAAGGCGGCAAGACAAAAAGACACCCTAGAGGGGACGAGTGAACCCTTTTTTAGGGGGCCGGGTATCCTAAAACGGGACGGGAAAGGGTTTAGGGTTTGATTAGGCGGACCGCTACCGCGGATCCCCCTAATCAAACCCTAAACCCTTTCCCTTGCTTCTCATTCGAAGGCGGCAAGACAAAAAGACACCCTAGAGGGGCCGATTGAACCCTTTTTGGGGGGCCGGGTATCCTAAACGGGACGGGAAAGGGTTTAGGGTTTGATTAGGCGGACCGCTACCGCGGATCCCCCTAATCAAACCCTAAACCCTTTCCCTTGCTTCTCCTTCGAAGGCGGCAAGACAAAAAGACACCCTAGAGGGGACGAGTGAACCCTTTTTTAGGGGGCCGGATATCCTAAAACGGGATGGGAAAGGGTTTAGGGTTTGATTAGGCGGACCGCTACCGCGGATCCCCCTAATCAAACCCTAAACCCTTTCCCTCGCTTCTCATTCGAAGGCGGCAAGACAAAAAGACACCCTAGAGGGGCCGAGTGAACCCTTTTTGGGGGACCAGGTATCCTAAAACGGGACGGGAAAGGGTTTTGGGTTTGATTAGGCGGACCGCTACCGCGGATCCCCTAATCAAACCCTAAACCCTTTCCCTTGCTTCTCATTCGAAGGCGGCAAGACAAAAAGACACCCTAGAGGGGACGAGTGAACCCTTTTTTGGGGGGCCGGGTATCCTAAAACGGGACGGGAAAGGGTTTAGGGTTTGATTAGGCGGACCGCTACCGCGGATCCCCCTAATCAAACCCTAAACCCTTTCCCTTGCTTCTCATTAGAAGGCGGCAAGACAAAAAGACACCCTAGAGGGGCCGAGTGAACCCTTTTTGGGGGGACCGGGTATCCTAAAACGGGACGGGAAAGGGTTTAGGGTTTTATTAGACGGACCGCTACCGCGGATCCACCTAATCAAACCCTAAACCCTTTCCCTTGCTTCTCATTCGAAGGCGGCAAGACAAAAAGACACCCTAGAGGGGCCGAGTGAACCCTTTTGGGGGACGGGGTATCCTAAAACGGGACGAGAAAGGGTTTAGGGTTTGATTAGGCGGACCGCTACCGCGGATCCCCCTAATCAAACCCTAAACCCTTTCCCTTGCTTCTCCTTCGAAGGCGGCAAGGCAAAAAGAAACCCTAGAGGGGACGAGTGAACCCTTTTTTAGGGGGCCGGGTATCCTAAAACGGGACGGGAAAGGGTTTAGGGTTTGATTAGGCGGACCGCTACCGCGGATCCCCCTATTCAAACCCTAAACCCTTTCCCTTGCTTCTCATTCGAAGGCGGCAAGACAAAAAGACACCCTAGAGGGGACGAGTGAACCCTTTTTTGGGGGGCCGGGTATCCTAAAACAGGACGGGAAAGGGTTTAGGGTTTGATTAGGCGGACCACTACCGCAGATCCCCCTAATCAAACCCTAAACCCTTTCCCTTGCTTCTCATTAGAAGGCGGCAAGACAAAAAGACACCCTAGAGGGGCCGAGTGAACCCTTTTTGGGGGGACCGGGTATCCTAAAACGGGACGGGAAAGGGTTTAGGGTTTTATTAGACGGACCGCTACCGCGGATCCACCTAATCAAACCCTAAACCCTTTCCCTTGTTTCTCATTCGAAGGCGGCAAGACAAAAAGACACCCTAGAGGGGCCGAGTGAACCCTTTTGGGGGACGGGGTATCCTAAAACGGGACGAGAAAGGGTTTAGGGTTTGATTAGGCGGACCGCTACCGCGGATCCCCCTAATCAAACCCTAAACTCTTTCCCTTGCTTCTCCTTCGAAGGCGGCAAGACAAAAAGACACCCTAGAGGGGACGAGTGAACCCTTTTTTGGGGGGCCGGGTATCCTAAAACGGGACGGGAAAGGGTTTAGGGTTTGATTAGGCGGACCGCTACCGCGGATCCCCCTAATCAAACCCTAAACCCTTTCCCTTGCTTCTCCTTCGAAGGCGGCAAGACAAAAAGACACCCTAGAGGGGACGAGTGAACCTCTTTTTAGGGGGCCGGGTATCCTAAAACGGGACGGGAAAGGGTTTAGGGTTTGATTAGGCGGACCGCTACCGCGGATCCCCCTAATCAAACCCTAAACCCTTTCCCTTGCTTCTCATTCGAAGGCGGCAAGGCAAAAAGACACCCTAGAGGGGCCGACTGAACCCTTTTTGGGGGGACCGGGTATCCTAAAACGGGACGGGAAATGGTTTTTGGGTTTTATTAGGCGGACCGCTACCGCGGATCCCCCTAATCAAACCCTAAACCCTTTCCCTTGCTTCTCATTCGAAGGCGGCAAGACAAAAAGACACCCTAGAGGGGACGAGTGAACCCTTTTTTGGGGGGCCGGGTATCCTAAAACGGGACGGGAAAGGGTTTAGGGTTTGATTAGGCGGACCGCTACCGCGGATCCCCCTAATCAAACCCTAAACCCTTTCCCTTGCTTCTCATTAGAAGGCGGCAAGACAAAAAGACACCCTAGAGGGGCCGAGTGAACCCTTTTTGGGGGGACCGGGTATCCTAAAACGGGACGGGAGAGGGTTTAGGGTTTTATTAGACGGACCTCTACCGCGGATCCACCTAATCAAACCCTAAACCCTTTCCCTTGCTTCTCATTCGAAGGCGGCAAGACAAAAAGACACCCTAGAGGGGCCGAGTGAACCCTTTTGGGGGACGGGGTATCCTAAAACGGGACGAGAAAGGGTTTAGGGTTTGATTAGGCGGACCGCTACCGCGGATCCCTCTAATCAAACCCTAAACCCTTTCCCTTGCTTCTCATTCGAAGGCGGCAAGACAAAAAGACACCCTAGAGGGGCCGAGTGAACCCTTTTTGGGGGGACCGGGTATCCTAAAACGGGACGGGAAAGGGTTTAGGGTTTGATTTGGCGGACCGCTACCGCGGATCCCCCTAATCAAACCCTAAACATTTTCCCTTGCTTCTCATTAGAAGGCGGCAAGACAAAAAGACACCCTAGAGGGGCCGAGTGAACCCTTTTTGGGGGGACCGGGTATCCTAAAACGGGACGGGAAAGGGTTTAGGGTTTTATTAGACGGACCGCTACCGTGGATCCCCCTTATCAAACCCTAAACCCTTTACCTTGCTTCTCATTCAAAGGCGGCAAGACAAAAAGACACCCTAGAGGGGCCGAGTGAACCCTTTTGGGGGACGGGATTAAAACTAGGGAGCTGAGTATCCTAAAACGGGACGGTGAAGGATTTATGGTTGGATTAGGCAGACAGCGGTCTGCCTAGTCCAACCTTAAACCCATTCCCTTATTTTAAGTGGATAATCTTTGAAAGAAATGTGGGTTTAAAGCTTTGGTTCATCGTTACATAGTAATATGGACATTTGTAAAATGTTGAAGGTACATTATAGTTGATCAGTCTTGTAACTGGCTATAAATTAGAAAGGGTCAATTCTAAACAGTTAAAGCTTAGGTAGATGATAATAATTTAGATTCAAATAAACATTCATAATAAACTGCTAATATGTTCTGACAATAATACTTAATTAAAACGCATATGTTTCTAAACTTAACCGCATATTATAATTATACATAAATTAACATCAAAGTTCTTAACCCTTTCTGGGTTTACTGCAAACAGATGGATGAACACTGCTCTCACCCTCCAGCAAGTCCTCCTTTAGATGTTTCTTATAACCGTCTATTAATTCCATAGCCTTCACGACTGCTGGCCAAGGTATAGTATTTTCACCATCAAGAAGAGCATATGATTCTCGCAATTTGTGACACCGGTGAGAAACTGACGGTCCATGTCAGCCTCTGTGTACTGTTTTTGTCTATTAGCTTCAAGTTGTCGGGCTATGTTGTCTCTTTCAGCCGTGATAAACTTCATGTGTGCTTCAGCAATGTCCAGCCTCTGTTGTAGTGACTTTGCATTCACTCCAGCTATGTCCAGTTTCTCGTACAGCTCTTCCTGATGTTCTTCTAATACTTCGTTTTCACCAAGCACCTCAATAAGATGTTGATCCAGTGAATCTCTTTCACGTTTCGTTTCAGTGAGATCATACTCAACGTTAGCGAGTTTTTGCTCGATATCCGACATTATTTCCACATTGGTAACCGAACTCATATTCTGGTTCAGGCAAAAAATAAACGTATTTTAAAAAGAGTGACAATAAACTTAAGGCATTATGGGAAGTACCAACTTCAACCATATTTAAGGCCATACTGTAGGGTAAAACAAATTAACGTGGGCTTTCACATTGTATAATCATGCAAAGAGCAAACAATGTTATTGTGAAAACAGATTACAACAAAAGGTAAAATAATCTTCTCCTGCAAATATTAAGCACATTGCCAGATTGAAATATCTACTATACTTAATTTTGGCAAAACGTTCGAGCCACAAATGCAGTTTGATTTACAGACCTGAAACAACTTTTAATTTGTCTGGGGACTATAGTATATATTTCTTTTCACAAGATTAAAAAACATACTGATTAATCAAATAATACTTATAAATGAAATCATCTGAATGTTATATAGGCTACTATATAACATAAACCAGAGCACCTTTTCAAGGGAGTGAAGACGTTTTCTATATGATTATTCCATAGATTTTGTAATTAGCACACTTGTTTAGACAAGTATTTATAGTGAGTTTTATATTTAAACTGATTTTGAAACAGTCTTGAATGGCTTTTGTAAGTATTTCTAATATTAATTAAATAGTATTGTGTCGTTTACTGTCATTAACATTCAATACATTTTTTATATATGCTATATCAAAGTGCACAACAATATTTCCTATGAACATTATCAATAAAATAAATGTTCTTTTAAAGGCATGATAATGGACATTGGCAGGAATACATTATATAGAAACATTTATTTGTATGAAATAAATTACCAGAGCATATTACAATTCCATTCTTTGCATTATTCTTGCAATAATATTCAATATACTTATTTACATGAAGATATGCATTTCTTTTGCAGGGAAAAAATAATAAGAACAAAAAAAAAACAGAAATTAGAGTACCTTTTTAAGGCAGTGAAGACGGTTTGTATGATTATTCCTTAGATTTTGTAATTACCACACTAGTTTAGGTAAGTATTTATAGTGAGTTTTATATATAAACTGCTTTGGATAAGAATAGGAGAAGTTACAATTTATGAGTGTAGTATTATTTGTCTTTTTACATGCATTAGTTTACAACTGCCATTTGACACATGTCTCATTTAATCAAATAATCATGAATAGTGGTGTCTTTTCACCTGAATTATTTTACAACTTGCATATGAGAGTGTAATTATTAGATGCATTAATTTATATTATTTAATTTAAATGGTACATTGTTAATGCACGTAATGGACATTGTAAATACAGTGATGGGACAATTCTTTTCATGATGTATCGAAAATTCAAAAATTACAAAAGGTACTACGTCAATATAATGAAATATCATTAACAAATAAGAGAATGTACTTATATTCTTATATTCTGAATGGACATTGAAAATCAACAGTAGGTAAAAGGGGTATGAGGTAAATATAAAACTTATACTCAAATGTACCTCAGCTGTTTATATATAGTATTACTCGGTTTGATTTAATAGAATAAAAGCAAGTTCGACCGCTGGTCGGGAAATTGATGTTGGGATAGAGTCAAAATCTTCTTCTTCACTGTCTACAACAACAAGATTTTCTAACTCGGGTGCCAAATTATATTGAAACAGGTGCAATGTCCTCCTTGTTAAGAGATTGTCTGTCAAGTAACAAAGACACCTTCGGAAATCCACTACATTATCCCTGGTAGTCGTTCTAACCCCAAATGAAATGCTTGTCTGTAATCTGCTTTCATATTCCTCTCTTAAACGGGCTTCCTCATTGTGTAAGATAAACATCTTAGCCCAACACTTGCATCT
Organism: Silene latifolia; assembly: GCF_048544455.1. Lineage (NCBI taxonomy): Eukaryota > Viridiplantae > Streptophyta > Magnoliopsida > Caryophyllales > Caryophyllaceae > Silene > Silene latifolia. Next base: position 39,933,902 of record NC_133535.1, on the reverse strand, counting down.
TTGCTTCCATGTTATATTTGTCGACTTGATTAACTTTTTGAAAGATTTGTAGCATGTAAGTTTCATCTTGTAATCTTGTGTTTTTGCATAGTTATCCTCCACCCCTGCAATTATGGCGTCCTTCCCATTGAATAGCCATCCTAGCATGGTCTTCTTTGCGTCAAGATGATGTGCAATGAATTGTTTTCTGTCTTCCTCTTCAGAATTTGTTACCAATCCCAAGCAAAATAATGACATGATTTGCTCTTTAGACAGATTTAAAATGGTTATTCCAAAATGTTCATTGGACGATAGCATTTAGAACATCATACTGTAAACTTTAAAAACACTATTAATTAAACGATGAACACTGTGAGCAATATCCGAAATTGAGTAAATTGTACAATTAGTATTTTATTGTACCTATTACTCGTATTTCATATGTTGTACACAATTTTCGTACTTGCCCCAATTATCCCAACACACGTAAAATCTCACACAATTGTAATCAATAAATAACATCCCATTAAACTTGACATGAACATCCAATTAAACTGAAAACGATGAAAATGTAACCAACAAAAGAGGCGTGATTTTCAGGTGATTTTGTCAATGATTTAAATCAACCAAGTATAATTACCTAAGAAATACACGAAAAGAATGGACGAAATTCAGGACAATTTAGTAAATGAACGTGATTACCTGGCAATGAAGAAGTATTGAAAACGAAGGTGGAGTATAACCAAAATTTATGGAGAAGTTACCTAATACTCCGTAGTTGAAAGAACTATTTTCTTTGGAAAGATTGTTTGAAAGAAGTATTCCATTTATCTATTTTAGATTTACACCTAATTGTGTGTTTTATAATTGAACATAAATTGGCTATACTTCCATAATAGGTATTATTAGGTCCACCCTAGATTTTCGTGTGTTGGGGTTATTTGGGCAAGTAGGAAAATTGTGTGCAACATATGATATAGAAGTAATAGTTAAATTAAAACACTACGTACTAATTGTACATATTTAATCAATTTCGAATATTGCTATTAGTGTATACGGAGTATATTTTTTTGTTTTCCTTAAAATGAACATTCTTGTATTAAAATGACCACGCACGATATAAATTAATTGTATCAATTGTGAGATCCTAAAGCAAGAAAGTTACACAGGATGTAAATTTGTTTTCCTTAAAATAAACATTCTCGTATTAAAGCAAGAACATCATTTATTTTGGTGAACATTTGTTTTCCTTTAAATGGACAACTGATCATTATAGAATGTACATTATAACAAGTACCTTGGGTGAATGCACATCCAGTACAACTTCGATGTACAGACGCCAAAGATCAAAAGTACAATAGAAAACTAATAAATCATATTCAGGAACTATTTGTGAATGTCGTTACACGCTAATGCATGTCTAATAATGTTGTTACGATGTTTGTTGTGCTCAAATGTTAGTAGCGTGCATAGGTACTTGAATCTCAGCATTATCAACGATCTCATCTGAAAAAAAAAAGAAAAAAAAAACATGAAATTAGAATTTAATAACCAACAAAATAACATTGATTTGTTCTAAATAAGTTACAATTAAAATGTAAGACTCACATCAATTTTGGACAATCCACAGTTCCAAGTGGCTATTCCCATAAATGTTTCCAAGTGCCTCATGGTGTAAATACCACAGTCAAAAATATTTCTGTTATTTCTCCATGGAAGCATTGCTATTGTAGTATCCATGCCCATTACTATATTACTTTTCTCCATAGTTGATTGATTTTCACCCAAACACCGTGCAAAAGCATCACCCTGTAACACAATAATAAAAATTAGACGAGATGAACCATAATATACATGAATTTACCAATGCAAGTGAACGATAATAATTCATAGTTGAGGAGAATGTAAATTTACCAGTTCAAGTACACTATCACCATACTCTTCTAAGACACTCCCCCTTCTAATGCGATTGTCAAGAATAATGAGACATTTCCTTGGCAGGTCGAAAACGTACAACACAAAATGATTCTCAAGTGCAATAGGGAAGAAGAACTAGCATCATGGAAAGAAACAATTGTAAGGTCACTGACAAATAAAGGTTAATTTCATGTTAAGTAATAGCACATTTTGAAAACTTTGACAGTACATTCACTGACTTCTATTCAAATAGACTACTACAGTAATACTGAATTTGATTTCAATTACTAAAAGAAGTGAAGGACTCACTAGTTCTATGGATGGAAGATCAATCCACTCAAACTCATTTAATTCTACTTCGATGCGACGCTTGAAAGGTTTGTAACGATGATCATCAATAGAAGCACCTGTGTTCTTCATTAATAACAACTGCACAATGAAGATAAAATTTTAGTAATGTGAAAATGTTGGAAATAGTAAATTGAAATACATGAAAACAATGACCAAACTTACATATGTAAGTGTACTAAAAAAGAATCGTGTGGGATTGGTTGGATTCCCATCCTTTTCTTTGTAGTTTAGATATGCCGACCAAGAATCTGTGACAAAGCTTGAGATATAGTGATACGGTTTTAATGACAACAGTTGATCCCAACCAAGGACATTATTTTTGAACTCAAATAACGTATTACTGCACAAAAAACAGTAATAGCATTATGATTAGCAGCAGATATGTAAAGATGAAATATGTAAATGAATATAAAATATTAAATCTTCTGTATGTAATTACCAACTGTTATCCACAGAGCCGTGGCCAGTGAACACATAATTTGAAATCTGATATTGCATTGATGTCAAAGGTATGAAGGGATTCGTGTCGTCAATAGCATCAAGGAGAGGTTCACAGGAAGGACTCTTACTAAAATAATATTGATTCCCTGTTTTCGGATATAAAGGTGGACGATCGTGAGACAGTTTCTTTCTTTTTTACCCCGCTCTGGTCTTTGCATAAACAGAAGAGTCCTCATCTTCTGGGAACACACCTAAACTGAATGACACAGCAGCGTTTGTAGGCGCATCCTTATTCCTTTCAGCAATTAATTTTCTCACTTTATGAAGAGTCACTATGTGTTTGCTAGCAGAAGTGGGTTGTTTGTTGAAAACCTGGTCTGTTTGATATGACGTTTGAATTGATGTTTCAGTTAAATGAGCAAGAATTTCTATCGGTGGCATACGCATGACTTGTTCCTAAGGTAGCCCTAACAATGTCATGTTTGTCCCTCACAGTCTGTTTAATGCGTGGCCAGTTACAAGATGGATCAACAATCCCATCTTCAATGGGGCTGTCAGGAACATCAATCAACAAAGGATAAGAGGAGTTTTTTAAGATTCTACACGAAGTGCGGCGAACTTTAGGACGATTAACAATATCTTCTATTGTAAGGCTGTCGGGAACATCAATTATCGCAACAGAACAATATTTTTTGTCAACTGTTTGTAAAGTATGACAAATGCTAGGATGATGTACTACTCCTATTGTAGGACTGTCAGAAACTTCAATTATCTCAGCAGAAGAAGAGTCTGTGGTGAATCTTGATGGAGGTTGACAAACAGTAGGTGAATCAGGACTGATTTGCACAACCATAGTGACATATGTGTTCTTCAGTTTTAAATGTTGTTTTTTTAAAAAAAATAAAAAGAAAAAAAATATATAAGACAAAAACATAAAGCCATTAAAAATACAGATATCCAGAAAGAACATGCTAAACATTAAGAAAGTACATGAAGAAAATACATCCTAAATATTAAGCCATAGCAAAGAACATCAAAATTATTAGGAAATAATGTGTACAAATTCCGACATATAATATGAAGCACAGGTATCCAGAAAGTAAATGCTAAACATTAGTAACAAACTACATCAAAATCATTAGCAAACAATTCGTATAAATTCCGACATATTGATATGAAGGACACGTATCCAGAAAGTAAATGCTAAACATTAAAAAAGTACATGAAGAAAATACATCATAAACATTTAAAAATATTAAGTCATAGCAAAGTACATCAAAATCATTAGGAAATAATGCGTATAAATTCCGACATATTGATGCACCTGAGAAATAATATTAGGACTGATTTATAATGAACATCTTCGAACATTAACACTAAGGAAACTATGTAAAATTCAAGCGAGATGAAAAGTAAACACAGTTGTTTTTAGCAAATAATTAAAGGCAAATAGTATAACCTTCATTCCGATAGAGAGCGATAAGAGTAAGTGAACGATCTGAGAATGAGAAAACGTGCAGGTACAATTTAATTGACAGGTTTATAAAAAAGTAATAAGATATTAAAGAGAAGAAGTTTAAAGTGGCGGTTTTTTTTTAAAAAATTGGGTCATACTATAATTCCACAAGTCCATTTTTTTTTTCTTTTTTTGTTTATTCCAACTACTAGAAGCATTTGAACCTCTACTTTTATATACCCATTTTATAATTAAAAACTTCAGATTAGGTCAAATTAGGATATATGGCCATTTAACACAATGGTAATGTTATAATTTGTCAATGTATTTTCTAAAAGTTCTAAATGTACTTTTTCGACATTCATAATGTACAAATTAGATCAAGTTGTTGGATTACGAACGACCACAAGATCGAAAGACACCCTAGAGGGGCCGAGTGAACGCTTGTTGGGGCGGGATTAAAACTAGGGGACCAAGTATCCTAGAACGGCATGGGAAAGGGTTTACGGTTGGATTATGAACGGCCGCAAGACCAAAAGACACCCTAGAGGGGGCGACTGAACCCTTTTTGGGGACGGGATTAAATCTAGGGGTCGGGTATCCTAAAATGGGACGGGGAAAGCATTTAGGGTTGCATTAGGCGGGACCGCTACCGCGAATCCACCTAATCCAACTCTAAACCTTTTCCCTTATGTGTGGTTTGTATAGCCGCAAGACCAAAAGACACCCAACAAGGGGCGAGTGAATCCATTTTTTGGGAAGGGATTAAAAATAGATCTTTGTGAGTTTATTAAACAGGTTTTCTGTTTTACACTTTGTATATATTATGTAATTTATGTAAACAGTTTAATTAAAATGTCCATTATCTATATTCATAATGTGCATGTTTTGATAATTAGGTGCAACTAAAATATCATTAACTTTGTTTGGAAAATGTACATTATATTATATTTAAAGGTACATTAAATTATTTTAAAAAGAACATGAAATATTAATTAAATTGTAATGCATGTGATCGTTTAATAAGATAGAAAACTTCAAAAGTTCATTCATATACTTAGATTATGATGTCGCTATAGATAGATCTTTGACGTGATTTTAGACCTATTTCCTGTTTTCAATGTATAATAGAAATAAATGTGCTTTCAATTTAATTCAAATGTCCATTATGTATGTTCATAATGTGCATGTCTTGTTTTTTACAAAAGAGATTTAAAAGCGGACTGAAATGTACATTATATTATTTTGCTAATTCAGTACATCATAAGTCGCTATTCAAGGAGATAATAACGTTCAAGTAAATAGCACGCCAAAAATAGACAAAAAAAGTACTTTAATTAAGTGCAACAAAACATTGGTTCACAAATTCAACATTTTGCTTATGCAATTACAAATCATTACACATACTAACGTACAGTAGAATTTAAAACATCATACTACATGAACATGGATGTCATCAGACAAATTCTAACATACTGCGTAGATAATATCTGAACATTAAATGTAATCACTAGCTTTAGAGAAATGACCCTTCTTCGCATGATCAGCAACAGTTTCATGGCAATCGTTGTGCTCGAACATAAGTAATGTGCATAGATATTTGTATCGTAACACTTTAAGCACGCTCATTTGCAAAAAAAAGCCAACAATTAACAAGATATGCAAAACACAATGAACATGAATTTCTTTAAATAAGAACCAACACTCACATCATTTTTCATCAGGCCACATTTCCAAGAGATTAATCCCATAAATGTTTCCATTTGTCTCATTGTGTATATACCACAGTCATCAACATTGTAGTTATTTCTCCAACTAAGCTTTGCAACAATGGGATCCATAGCCAACACAATGTTGCTAGAGTCAGAAGTTTTTGGGTTCTCACCCAAAAACCTTCCAAGAGCATCAATCTATGACAAAACATTGTAAACCAGTGTTAAGCGTGACTAATAGTCAAAAGTCAATAGAACAACAAAAATGTGTCAAATTCAAACATATTGTTAATAGTGAAGATACACCATATTTCTTGATGGCGTCTTCATATGAGAGTGAGTTGTCAAGAATGACGAAACGCTTCCTCACCAGGTCAACCACGTATAAGAAAAAGTGTTTCTCGTGTACAATTGGGAAAAAAAACTGAAATTACAAAACAAATGACGTACAACCATAAGTACAGTCAAACTCTTCAAAGGGTACATTTTAACTAATCATGAGGCACATGTAAAAAATGAGAACAGTACATTGCAATATAAATTGACCTTATTTAATACAAACGCAAAGAAAATGCCCTTTGACTCAAGCAGTTGAAATAAAACAAAAGCAGAATGCAGACATGGAATGATAGTATGACTCATGGTCTATGTTCCCAACGTGTGCATATAGTTGCAACTGCTCATGCATATTAGATATTCCCCACATTGAGAAATTACAACATTAACATTGTAAATGTTTAAAAAGTACATTTAGTACGTTTAGAAAGTACATTGAGAAATTATAGCATTAACATTGTGTTAAATGGCCATTTATCCTACTTTGGCCTAATCTGAATTTTTTTAATATAAAATGGTTATATACAAGTTGAGGTTCAAATGATTTTAGTAGTTGGAATTAATCAAAAAAAGAAAGGACTTATGCGATAATAGTATGTCTCAATTTTTTAAAAATGCAATACAACAATAGCAAAGAAAATTGCAAAGTATGTCAAGCAAACAATAACAACTTACGAGTGCGATTGAAGCTATGTCTATTCCCGGGAAAAGCTGCAACTCTATTTTTACACGAGCCTCGAATAATTCATAAATTTTTTCATCACTTAAACCTGGGCTGGGTTTCGCTAATACAGACTGCATGGGAAAGTAACGAAAGAGGTAAGTACAATATTTCAAAATACATATTATACACAGCATTTAAGAGTGTATGTAAATGTACTTACATGCACAAGCGTGTTAAAAAAAGAACCGCTTCGGAGTACCAAGATTATTTTCTTCCTCTTTACAATTCAAATATGATGCCCAGCAATCAATTACAACACTCGAAACATGTTCAGACGGCTTTAATGACCACAAATGCATTCGCGTTGCAAAATAAGTCTTGTACGAATATAAGTGCTCACTAGAGCAAAAAATATAACAAATTACTTGTCAGGTGTGAAACATGAAAATGACATACACAAAATGGTAATTTAGCAAGTACACATTTTAGATTACCTGCAACGACGATTGTTAGTGCCCCGGTCCTTTGAAAACATAATCGACCACTTGAAGGTGCACGCATGATAAGAGGTGTTAACACATGGGTGTCATCTTGGATAGCGAGAAAACAACGGATCAAAACGAGATGATTTGTTGCTTGTTCTTTGGATAGAGGTATATAAGAAGGACTTGCCATGAAATGAACCCTTTTGGTAGCTGAAGAAGATTCACCAGTGACACGGCGATCCCGTTTAACCCATTTAGTTGCGGCTAACCTTGCCTCACTCTCAGCAAAGTCTTTCTCCAACCCTAAATCGAACGAAAATTCACCAGTGACAGGTACAAATGAATTTCTCCACTTAGCACATTGTTCTCTGTGTTTAGCACGAGCAAGTTTCAATTTGTACGCATTCTCGTTTGCATTTGCTACTGAGAATAAACTGTCCATCCTCATCTAGTGTCTTTGGATTCCCACGGCGGTGCACACGACACATCTTCGGTACCACCACCATATGTCAAATATACAAATTCGAGTTTGCCGAATGGGCCTGTTTGACACACTCTTCACCTGGGAAACATTGCAAACCAACCGCGTATTTCTCATCTAACACAACCATATCTTCCATGACTCTCTTTCTTTCAAGCAGTGTAGTCATCGCAAACTCTGGACAAGGCACAGTATGAAGGTACATATTTAGTACTATGAAGGTACATCTTTAGTACTATGAAGGTACAAAGAAAATATTTCAAAGTGAATCTTGAAAAGGAATAGTGAATACTTCGAGAATTAATGGATATATGTAACACCCCCTCATACCAAGGTGCCTTACCAGGACCACCCTACCATGAAAGTGTGTTACCATCTCGGTTGCCCGAGGTTAGTACATATCAAAAGCGTCGGAACTGAGCATATTTATTAAAGTACTGAAAGTATAAAGTTTACAACATCCAAACCCAAATACTGTTTAACAAAGTACAACTCCAAAGTCTAACAATAAAGGAAACCCAACTAAGACTCAGACGGTGATGCTATGACTCGTGATGGCAATTCTCCCAAGACAGTCCCCAAGCTCACACTAGCAATACCTGTCAAGCCTGCTCACCATCCCCGAATGGATCACCGCAGATTCCACAAACAACAACGGGGTCAGTATTACTCAAATATTAAGACAAACAAACAGAGAAATCAACTGATCATCACCAATTCCCAATCATCCAATCTCATACAGTAACCGACTACACACCGAAGTGTGTAGCCCTGCCAGATTACCCATCACAACAGGTAATCCTCGCCGCCAGTGGGTGACCGCAGCCGATCCCACCTAGTCCAGCTCCTCAACGAGCGACAACAATCCTTGTCCCTTAATGTGCACATCCTCTCCCGTGACGGGTTCCACGGAGGGCGAACTAGGGTGTGAAGCCACTCCCGCAAGTGACTCCACCACAATCACAATCACATGACATCATAGCCATCTCAATCCCCTCACACCAACATCGTCACAACAATCTCCATACTCCGATGATCAACAGATAACGATAATCACAACAAACATGTCTTACAAAGAACAGTAAACTGAGTAGGGAAACCCTACCTTAGCAATCAACAGTGGAATGAACTCGAACAATCAAAAAGGCTCCTCTACGAAGTCTTCTCCTATACCATAATCATACCACACAATTACACATTGCACAACCCCATATTCCCAATTCCGTAAATGTACAGTAACCCCAACGAATACGAATAACATATAATTAGAACTTACCAACAGTAGGATGAGGAATTATACGCAAGGACTCCGAAGCTTTCACAAACAACAAGGCTATGGGATGATTAGGGAGTGATTAGGGAGAGATTAGGGTTAACGTAGAAATGATGAAGTTGAAATGATGTTTTGAAACCTGACGCGGGATATAAAATAATCTTAAACACTCCCTAATCAAAACCGTCAAAATAATACTCGCCAGACCGAATACTCGGTCGAGTAAAGTTATACTCGGCTGAGTATCCTCTACTCGGTCGAGTATTCACTATACTCGGCCGAGTATTCATCGGCAGAACCAAAACAACTCACAACAACAGCACTACTCGGCCGAGTAGGCTCTACTCGGTCGAGTAGTCACCAAAGAAAATTCGTAGTGTTACAATCTTCCCCCCTTAAAAAGAACTTCGTCCCGAAGTTCACACTCTACTATAAAACAAAGCACAACACTACGCCAGAAGACTATACTAACCACATATATCAACACCAAGGAACTATACAAGTCACCACAAAAATCATTACCCCGACTCAAAGCAAAACAACAAACAAAACAAAACACGACCGCGACCATCTCCTACCCCCCTAAAAAGACAACGGTTACGTCCCCGTAACCAAACATACCTGATCAAAAAGGTTAGGAAAACGTTCACGCATAGCTTCCTCGGGTTCCCATGTGGCTTCCTCCACATTATGATTAGACCAAAGGACCTTGAGTAAGACCGTCTCACCATTCCGGGTCTTACGAACCTTGCGATCAAGAATCTCCTTAGGAATCTCGGCGTAGGACAAGGAATCATCAAGCTCGATGTTCTCCATTTAAAGGATATGCGACGGATCGCTCACGTACTTCCGAAGTTGAGATACATGAAAAACATTGTGCACCCTATCCAAAGCTGGTGGTAACGCTAACCTGTAGGCCACCTCACCAACACGGTCCAAAATCTCATAAGGACCTATAAACTTTTGACTTAGCTTACCCTTTTTCCCAAACCTCATCACACCTCGCATAGGTGACACTTTTAAAAGAACCTTGTCACCTACCGAAAACTCAATGTCCTTGCGGTGTAAGTCGGCGTAGCTCTTCTGACGATCTTGAGCTGCTCTCATCTTTTGCCGAATTAACTGGATTTGCTCAACCATATCTTGAACCACATTTGTGGCCCTAAAACCATCGTCTCGGAACTATCATCCCAACAGATGGACTTGGCATTTCCGGCCATACAAAGCTTCAAAAGGTGCCATCCCAATGCTTGTATGATTCTTGTTATTGTATGAAAACTCGATCGGATCAAGCATGTCTTCCCAATCGCCCCCAAAGTCCATAACACATGCCCTCAGCATGTCCTCTAAGGTCTTGATGGTCCGTTCTGTCTGACCATCGGTTGCCGGATGAAAGGCTGTACTCATCTTTAAAGTCGTACCCATCAACTCTTGCAGCTCTTGCCAAAACTTGGATATGAACCTCGCATCACGATCAGAAACGATATCTTTAGGTATACCATGTAGCCGAACCACATGCCTCCTGTAACCCAATGCCAGCTGCATCTTAGACCAAGTATCTTTCATGGGAACGAAATGGGCTGACTTGGTTAACCGATCAACAATCACCCAAATCATGTTGTTACCTTGTTGTGACCTAGGTAACCCTACAATGAAGTCCATGGAGATCGACTCCCACTTCCACTCGGGTACTTTCAAAGACTGAACCTTACCTTGTGGTCTCCTTTGTTCACCCTTGACCTTTTGACAGGTCAAACATCTGGCCACAAACTCAGCTACGTCTCTCTTTATGTTTGGCCACCAAAAAGTCTTCTTAAGGTCTCTATAAAGCTTGTCACCACCCGGGTGAACTGAATAGGGAGTGCAATGAGCCTCCGTCAAGATCACTCTCCGCAACTCTGCATCCTCAGGAACACACCATCTCCCATCAAAACGAACACTCCCATCTGGATGGATAGAAAACCTGGAAGCCGTTCCACTCTCTACCTTTGACTTCCACTCCTGAATTTTAGGATCAAGCTCTTGCTTACTTTTGATGTTCTCATACAACTATGGCTCGATCGTCAAATCCCCAATGGTATCCCCCTCTCGAATCATAAAGATCCCCAAACTAGACATCTCATCCCTCAACTTCAGCAAGGACATAGTTGTACATAGCGAATGAACGCTCTTACTACTCAGTGCATCTGCAACAACATTAGCCTTACCCTCGTGATAGATGATCTCCATATCATAATCTCCAATCAGCTCCATCCACCGTCTCTGTCGCATGTTAAGCTCCTTCTGAGTGTAGATATACTTTAGACTCTTATGATCAGAGAACACCTTAAAAGTTGCTCCATAAAGGTAGTGTCTCCAAATCTTAAGAGCGAACACAACCGCACCTGACTCCGGATCATGAGTAGGGTAGTTCTCCTCATATTGCTTGGTGCCTCGAAGCATAGGCTATGACTTTCCCTCCCGCATCAAAACACAACCAAGACCATTCTTTGAAGCGTCGGTATATACCTCAAAGTTCTCACAACCCCTGCGGCAAGGCTAGGATAGGGAGCGTGGTCAAGCGTTCCTTTAAGGTCCGAAACGCCGTCTCACAACTCTCATCCCAAACAAATCTGACTTCCTTCCTCATCAAGGATGTCATAGGCCGCGCTATGGTAGAGAAATCTTTCACAAATCTCCTATAGTAGCCGGCAAGGCCTAAGAAACTCCGAATCTCAGCAACATTCTTCGGCGATTCCCACTTGGTAACGGCCTCAATCTTACTAGGATCCACAGATACCCCCTTCTTAGATATTACATGGCCCAGAAAAGCCACTTCCTCTAACCAGAACTCGCACTTGGATAGCTTGGCATAAAGCTGATTTTCTCTCAAGGTCTGCAGGACTATCCTCAAGTGCTCCTCATGCTCTTCCTTAGTCTTAGAATAGACTAAGATATCGTCGATGAAAACAACCACAAACCTATCCAAAAACGGTGTAAAGATCCGATTCATCAAATCCATAAAAGCTGTTGGCGCATTGGTCAACCCAAAAGGCATCACCACGTACTCGTAATGACCATATCGAGATCGGAACGCTGTTTTAGGAATATCCTCATCTGCTATCCTCAGCTGGTGATACCCCGACCTCAGATCAATCTTAGAAAACACACTGCTCCACTTAAGCGATCAAACAAGTCATCAATCCTCGGCAACGGATACTTGTTCTTCCCGTGACCCGATTGAGCTCTCGTAATCAATGCACGAGTCTCATACTCCCATCTTTCTTCTTTACAAAAAGAACTGGAGCTCCCCACGGTGATACACTAGGCCTGATGTAACCCTTGCCTAGCAACTCATGTATCTGCTTTTTCAACTCTGCCAACTCTTTAGGTGCCATACGGTAAGGTGCTTTAGATATAGGACCCGTTCCCGGCTTAAGCTCCACGCTGAAATCAACATCCCTCTTGGGAGGCAAACTCGGTATCTCCTCAGGAAAAACATCTTCGAACTCTCTCACCACATATATCTCAGAAGCTGTCGGTGGCTCAACTCGGTGATCTCTCACATGACAAAGAATCAAGGGACACTTCTTCCTTAAACATGACTTTAAAGTCATCACAGCTATGAACCTACACTTAGGCTTTACCACAAACCCTCTATAGGACACCCTAACACCCTTGGGACCCTTTAAGGACACGCTCTTTTGCCAACAATCTATCCTGGCATCATACTTACCCAGCCAATCCATCCCAACAATCACCTCGAACCCATCCATAGGAAACTCTAACAGGTCTACCGGTAAATCCACCCCTCCAACTATCATGGATACTCCCTTATACAGCTTGAGACATGACACAGACTCCCCTGAAGGTATGAATACATCATCTTTTACAACCTCAAACTTCCCCAAACCCATAGACACAGCATGACTCTTAGACACAAAAGAATGTGTAGCCCCGGAATCAAACAAAACAAAGGACGGTACATTATGAACAAGAAAGGTACCGGTAACTACATGAGCATCATTCTGTGCTTCCTGCTTGTCCATCATGAAGAGCTTTCCACTGTTTTTCTGTCCTCCACCCTTAACTAAAGCATTGGAGGTACTTGGCTTGGCTGCCGAATCCTGAGTGGTGCTGTTGTTCTGGCGCTGATAAGATCCACCACCACCGCGGTTGTAACCGCCCTGGTTGCCCTGTCCACCTCTGTTGCCCCATGAACCTCCCGGTCGGTTACTAGCAAAACTCTGAGTCGGCCCCTGAGAAAAATTCCCTGACCGAGCTCCTGAACCATTGTCGGGCTTGTAGCTCGTGCATTCCCGTCTTTTGAGGCCTATCCCACCACAGTTGAAGCATGTAAGGTTAGAGTTGTCACTCACACTCCGACCTCCATTCTTTCCCCAGCCACGAGATCCTCCCGAAAAACCAGCTCCCCCAGAAAAAGCCTTAGCATGGCTAAAGTTCCCTTTCTTGTTGGCCGTCGACCGTTGTTTCCACCATCGACCTTCCTCTTTTCAAAGCCGAGTCCTCTCATCGATCTCTCTTGAGAGATCTACCATTCTCTCGGCTTGACCCGCTCTCAGATACACTTCCTTGAGGTCAGTAGCCACCCCAGTGGCATACGACTCACTATCTTAGCAGATAAACCCCTCTCAAAACGGAGAGCCAAACCTCTCTGTCCTAGCTGCATGTCTTCAACATAACGAGATAGCTCCAAAAACCGATGATAGTAGTCAGTGACCGTCATCTCCTCACTCATGGTGAAGGAATCAAAGTCGGATCTCATCTTGTGTCGGATATGCTCTGGTACAAAGCTTTGCTCTCTCATAGCACTCTTCAACCGGACCAAGGAATAGCTCCTTCCGCACGGTAAAAAGCTCTAGCATCTTCCTTGACATTTTGCCACCAAACTGCAGCCTCACATCTTAGGTAGTACACTACCTGCTCAACAATCATGTCCTCGGGGCACTTAACCATTTCCATGAGAGCTTCAATCTCACGGTGCCACTTCTCGAGTAGCTTTGGTTCACCTACCCCGTCATATGTGGGAGGGTTGAAGCGAGTAATGATGATGCTGAGCTGAGTTGCATCCATCGACTTCTCGTTCCCCTTTCCCACATTTTTAAGAGCTTCAAGGAGAGCCTCTTGTTGCTCAATCATGCGAGCAACCTCATCAAGAGTCATCTCCGAAGCTTGGATCTGCGCGGGAGTTCTTTTGGGCGGCATACCGAACTGACAAGAAACACGGAAACGTAAAAACAAAAGCCTACAACTCAAAACGTAATACTTTCCGCCAAAAGAACACTCGGCCGAGTATACAACCATACTCGGTCGAGTAACGACCACTCGGTCGAGTATCTTAGATACTCGGTCGAGTATTCGACTCCAGAAGCGAACGTCAGAAACTCAGAAACAACACTCGGTCGAGCAAAACAACACTCGGCCGAGTAGTCACTACTCGGTCGAGTATACTTCTTACTCAGTCGAGTTATCACATACAGTAGCTACTGCTACTCACTGTCAAACAATACTCGGTCGAGTGCTTGGTTACTCGGCCGAGTGCTCCCTACTCGTTCGAGTACCTGCCCTGCTCCGCCGAGTCACAGAATAGACGGGTATACAGTATAAAGTTCTCTATCATGCTCGCTATTCCCGCAACAACACATAACATCAAGGACTTTATTGCCAACAAAAATCACATCAATCTACAATTCAAATATCAAGAACTTTAATGCCACGTTATCGTCATATGAGCATACAAATCATGCATACGCTAACTCCAATCATGACAAACATTCACACACCCGTCACATCCTCCATTTTTCCATCACCACATTTACAACTCTCAACACACACCTTCAACTATCAACTATTAACAACATGCATCTTCACATACATATGCATACAAAACCTAACTCTCATCACACTTCCCCATGTTACCAGCTCGAGTTAGTGAGGGCCAATTTGCGACTCCTGGACGTCTCCCGAGTCTTTGCGGTAGCTCCAAACAACTCTCCCCGGATTCATTTTATTTAGACTCCCTAGGTTCATTAAATTCATTTGTTTAGGTGCCGGAATCTTCGGCTCTGATACCACTTTGTAACACCCCCTCATACCAAGGTGCCTTACCAGGACCACCCTACCATGAAAGTGTGTTACCATCTCGGTTGCCCGAGGTTAGTACATATCAAAAGCGTCGGAACTGAGCATATTTATTAAAGTACTGAAAGTATAAAGTTTACAACATCCAAACCCAAATACTGTTTAACAAAGTACAACTCCAAAGTCTAACAATAAAGGAAACCCAACTAAGACTCAGACGGTGATGCTATGACTCGTGATGGCAATTCTCCCAAGAAAGTCCCCAAGCTCACACTAGCAATACCTGTCAAGCCTGCTCACCATCCCCGAATCGATCACCGCAGATTCCACAAACAACAACGGGGTCAGTATTACTCAAATATTAAGACAAACAAACAGAGAAATCAACTGATCATCACCAATTCCCAATCATCCAATCTCATACAGTAACCGACTACACACCGAAGTGTGTAGCCCTGCCAGATTACCCATCGCAACAGGTAATCCTCGCCGCCAGTGGGTGACCGCAGCCCATCCCACCTAGTCCAGCTCCTCAACGAGCGACAACAATCCCTGTCCCTTAATGTGCACATCCCCTCCCGTGGCGGGTTCCACGGAGGGCGAACTAGGGTGTGAAGCCACTCCCGCAAGTGACTCCACCACAATCACAATCACATGACATCACAGCCATCTCAATCCCCTCACACCAACATCGTCACAATAATCTCCATACTCCGATGATCAACAGATAACGATAATCACAACAAACATGTCTTACAAAGAACAGTAAACTGAGTAGGGAAACCCTACCTTAGAAATCAACAGTGGAATGAACTCGAACAATAAAAAAGGCTCCTCTACGAAGTCTTCTCCTATACCATAATCATACCACACAATTACACATTGCACAACCCCATATTCCCAATTCCGTAAATGTACAGTAACCCCAACGAATACGAATAACATATAATTAGAACTTACCAACAGTAGGATGAGGAATTATACGCAAGGACTCCGAAGCTTTCACAAACAAAAAGGCTATGGGATGATTACGGAGTGATTAGGGAGAGATTAGGGTTAACGTAGAAATGATGAAGTTGAAATGATGTTTTGAAAACTGACGCGGGATATAAAATAATCTTAAACACTCCCTAATCAAAACTGTCAAAATAATACTCGCCAGACCGAATACTCGGTCGAGTAAAGTTATACTCGGCCAAGTATCCTCTACTCGGTCGAGTATTCACTATACTCGGCCAAGTATCCTCTACTCGGTCGAGTATTCACTATACTCGGCCGAGTATTCATCGGCAGAACCAAAACAACTCACAACAACAGCACTACTCGGCCGAGTAGGCTCTACTCGGTCGAGTAGTCACAAAAGAAAATCCGTAGTGTTACAATATACCTCCGGAGACGAGTATGAAATTGGAGATTTTGTATCAGTACTAACATCCCTCGACACTCTCCGCACTTTTTCAACCACTTGTCTACATGGATTAGAAAATCTAATTCTTTCCATCAATCGACCTTTTACACGACCAAGACCAAACTGACCAGCTTCCATCTCCTGCTTTTCCCTTGAGAAAAGTGCAGCAGATGTCCAATTCAAAAGAGTATAGTAATCTCTTTCTACGAATCGTTTTTCATGGACAACACGGTCAACATAAACAAGATGCAAGTAAAAACAAGATTATGACTGGAAAATGGCAGGTTTTAAAACCATAATAACTAACAATAAATGTAACCCAGAAGATTTGTACCATTAGAAACAGGAGAGGTCCACCAAAGTGATTCTTCTTCCCCTTCTTGACCCAATCCTTTGTGTTATACCGCAAACACTCCATGACAAATTGACACCAATCAAGCTGACCAATGGCAGACACATTCCTCAGCGATTTTAGTACATGGTGATTGACGAACGGCTTCTGATTGTTGCGCATTAACAAAGACACAACAAGCACCACAAAATTAATCTTAAATTGATCACTGTAATCATCATGACAAATAATATGCTCTGCAAGGGTCTTGATATCCACTTGACCATCAACATGAAATTGAGCTTTCCAATGTGCGTAAAACGCATCACATTCTGCATCTTCATCACTACTGACATGAAAGTAAAACAGGTTTTCCTCAATTGGGAGGCCAACAACATCATGAATACAAGAAGCGAAACACGAAAGCGCTGTTTATCAGGTAGAATGATGAAATCCGAATACGGGTTGTAGTTCTCAATTAACCAATAACCAAGGTGTAAAGGAAGCCTTGTAACCCTTAGCCAAAACAATGAAGAAAAACCAATCTCTTCCAGAGCACACCATTGATTGTAATCAAGGTATCGAAGGACATCAACAAAACTTTTAGGTGACATCCGGGTGGTAATACGGGAGAACATTGGAGTAGGATCATCAACGATAGGGGTCGAGGTTGTTCCACCTCGGAGAAATACGTCGTGTAACGAGTTCGGGATCGCCTTTGCGCTTCAATAAGCGAAAGTAGTTTTGCATGTAATATTAATCAGTTCTGTTGTGTCGTACACGTTTCACGAAGAAATGTCCTATCAGTTTTATTGAAATGTGCATGATCTACAACAATAATGTGCACGCAATTATGACCTTTTGCATGTGGTCTTAAACTGATGCTACTTACGTTAAAAGTACTTAAAATTCAAAAAAAAAACACAAATTAGATCAAACTAAAAAACAACAAACAAATCGAAATGTATAAGCAAGTTACGAAATCAACAAACAATGCGACAAATACAAATTCCGATAGCATGCAAATGAAAACGCAAATTTCGATTTTAAAAACAATACTGAACTCAAAATTCTTCAATAAATGAATAATCCGGCAAAATGAACATAAGAAACATTAATTTAGATTACAGTAGAGTTACATAAATTAAGGACGAAATCGAGAAAAGCTTGAAGCTAAACAGTATATACCTTCATGACGAAATAGGTAAGAGAAAATCCAACAGAAAGACGAAAATGCAACTCCACAGAGAATAAGGAGAGAGAAATAGTTGAAAGCTTAACAAAGAAGGTCGGAATCCATGGTTGAAAGCTTAACGAAGAAGCGAGGTAAATTTGGTGAAAAAGAAAGACAAAGCCCTCAAGTTTTGGTAAAGGTGCGCGCGTTATAGGCCCTTAGATTAGCGCGTCGAGACAAGATCCAACGACCGACGCGCGTTCTCACGGTTCTCACGCTTGTGCCATTCTCATATGATCCAAAATCTAATAATAATAATAATAATAATAATAATAATAATAATAATAATAATAATAATAATAATAATAATAATAATAATAATAATAATAATAATAATAATAATAATAATAATAATAATAATAATAATAATAATAATAATAATAATAATAATAATAATAATAATAATAATAATAATAATAATAATAATAATAATAATAATAATAATAATAATAATAATAATAATAATAATAATAATAATAATAATAATAATAATAATAATAATAATAATAATAATAATAATAATAATAATAATAATAATAATAATAATAATAATAATAATAATAATAATAATAATAATAATAATAATAATAATAATAATAATAATAATAATAATAATAATAATAATAATAATAATAATAATAATAATAATAATAATAATAATAATAATAATAATAATAATAATAATAATAATAATAATAATAATAATAATAATAATAATAATAATAATAATAATAATAATAATAATAATAATAATAATATAATGGTAATTCCTATACTAATTAGAATAAGGTAACTATAATAGTTTCCTAATTAACCTCACATACTCTCTAATCTTGCCCTATAAATACCATGTTAAATCTGAGAAATAAATCATAAAATAAAAGAAGGAGCTTTAGGAGACGGAAAGAAGAAGGAATTAACAAAAATCAATTAGTCGACTCGAGGTAATTATTCATCCTAAATCAGTTTTATGCTTAATTGTGCAAGCATCTTTAAGACGACCGTATGACATCTATAGACCACCATAGGACCCGAGATTTGGACCTAGGGCAACCTTGGACTGCCGAGATTCTGACCTGACCTTATTTGACCGTCGTTGACCTTGCTAGGGTGGTTTTTAGGGTGGCTAAAGGTGGTTGGTCAGGGAGGTGTTGCGTGTTATTCTTGGGGTTTGCAGGGGGTAATTGAACCCCTAATTGTCTATGTCTTGACCTGGGCTAGGGTTGGTTGTGATGGGGGAAGGTGGTCGGCCAAGTTGGTGGTGTTGGAAAGGTGGTTGGTGCTGGTAGGTGCCGGTGGTGGCCGGAAATCGCGAGAACATGGCGAAGGGTTTGAGGGGTTGCTGGTGTCGTTTCTGGGTGGTTATGGGCTGCCGTGAGTGGTTGTGGTCAATGGTGGGACCACCGTAGGTCAAGGGAGACCGCGGTGGTGGCCACCGGTGGTCGTGGTGGTGGTGTAAGATGGTGAGTGAGGGAGTGGTGTTGGTTATGTCGGTTTGAATAGGGATGATAGGGCAGGGTGTTTGGGGGCTGCTGGTGGCGGGTTGGCTGGTGGTTTTGGTCGTGGGTGCTCGTCGTGGTGTGGGCTAGGATGTGGCAGAACTAGGTGGTGGTCGTGGTGGCTTGTGGTGGCGGTTTTGGGTGTGTTAATGGGGGTGTGTAGACACGGTTTAAAACCGTGTATGGGAAGGGTATTTTGGTGTGGTTGGTGACGGGTTTTAAGTGGGTAATTCGGGTGACTCGGGTTTGTTTCATAAGCAGGTTTTTAATATCGTAACCTTTAATAATTATAATAAATAATTAGTTGAATAATTAAATAAAAGGAACAAATAAATAAATAAATAATTGAATTGAATTATAATATTTTGATTAGGTGACGGTTGTGAAGAATTATAATCGGATCGGATTGCTTTATTTATTGGATTGCTTGAGCTGCGTAATTGGAATTGCTTGCCAGGTAGGGATAAATCCTACTCAACTTTTACTCGATAATGTTTGATATATTAAATGGATTATGTTGATGTGGAAATAATTATATTGAGTTGTGTTGGTTAATACTATCGTAATTGTTGGAAGGGAGAATTATATTGCATATGTTGGTTAATCATATCGTAACTGTTGGAAGGGGAAATTATATTGAGTTGTGTTAATAATATTGATGAGGTGATTTTAATTATTATTGTTGATTGTGATTGTGTTTATTGTGAAAAGCTGTGCGACAGTCAGTTGTACGTTGTTGAGGGAGTTTGTACACTAGGGCGATGGTAATATGTACGTTGTGAGGGAGGGGTACTATTACATGATGGCATTACGTTGTTAAGGGAGGGGTACCAAAGTAAAGTGAGCACGTTGTTAAGGAAGATGTGCTAAGTAAAAGGATGGAGCACGTTGTCAGGGGGTTGTGCAATGTAAAAGGAAATTGGATTGTTATCGTATGTTCTTGTTGTTAGTATTTATTCCTACTCATCCTCGCGGTTGACCGCGTATTCGTGAACACCTGCGGTGAACCATAATAGGAAGCAGATTTGACAGGTACTAAAGATTAGTGACTTGGGAGCTATGGGATGCGTGAAGACTGGCCAATCTACCTAGAAGTCTAGATCACATAGATGATTTAATCACTTTATTTATTTCCGCTGCGAGTGGTATTGTATTTTATATTAAGTTTTAGTTGGTTAAGTTGTAATAAACATGTATTCATTAAACTTTTAATTTAAAGTACTTTGGTGAGTTGGACTTTGTTATTCACTACCTCGGGAAACCGAGATGTTAACAGTCCTATTTATTTGGGAATGTCTAGCTAAATGCTCCTAAATAAATGGGGGTGTTACAAGACGAGTATAATATTCTACCACTGTTTGTCTACCTTGCTTGAACTCGTTGAGTTCGCCCTTCAATTGATGAACTCTCGGTGCGTTTCCCGCTGAGTACCGATCCCTTAATTCTTCCCATATTTCTGCAATGGTCACATTGAGCGCGGTGCTTGGGTGCAATTTTGGGTCAATTACATTTCCTAGCCATGCTTTTAGCATTGCGTTGCATTGACGCCACACAACAGACTCGAGGCTATTACTTCCTTCCACCTCATCTGGTTTTACGACCTTTCCTTCGAGAAAATCCAACTTATTTTTGGCATCAAGTCCGTTCTTAACGGCATTGTCCCACAAATCGTAGTTATCTACATTGAAGGCGATTTGTGTAAGCACGAGGTTGGGGTTGTCGGATGGGTGTAGGTATAATGGGGAAGTCATGGGTATAACTTGTGGTTTTTCAATATTGTTGTTTTTTTGTGTGTTTTTATCTCCTTCTCCTGGCATATTGAAAAGAAACTGTCTTTGGATCGAAATTGCTCACGATATCATGTGAAATCATGCAAATGGGCCTGGGCCTTACCCGAAAGGAGGAGAGACGAACCACTTAACAACACAAGGGACGTTCCATCCTAAAACCAATTAACAATAGGAGGAGTAGCCCCCTTGGTTATAAGGTGTACAATCTCTCTTTCTCCTTCAATGTGAGACACTCACATGTGGGATTATATGAGATTCTTCACAAAAAATTTATTACAATGCTCAGAAACAATATACAACTGGTGATAGTACATCGGATGTATAATCTACCTATTGCCTTGCGTATGTTCTGCGTATTTCGTAGATGTCTATAGGTTGGTTAAATTTCCGAGAAATATTCTAACATATGTTAATAAGTGAGTCTAAAAGCTATGATCGCAAATCCTATTATACAATCTTCTTACCTACAACCAAAAAAATATAATTATTTTTTTATAAATAGTGATTATCATTTTCTGTGTATATAGTGACCACTTTTTATGACTGAAAAATAAACATTATATTTAAAGTGGTCACTATTAACCAGTGCTCAACATTTTACTAAAAAACACAGAAAAAACGGTCAACCGAATAACCCATTTACCGAAACTATGAATGGTCTTTTCACCTTGTACAACTAACTAACTTGCCTAAAAAGACAATATCATGTTTTATGGAACCAAATGTTACCAAAACAAATAAACCAAGCAAAATAAATAAATAAATAAATAACGACACATTAGATGTTGAGTGGAATAAAAGGAGCTCATTTCCTCTCCATTTCCTCAAAAGAAATGGAGAGGCAAGTACCTATTAATGGCCCGGATCGTATCTTGATATCATCTAACGGTTCTAAATTTACGCATAAAAATAAAGGAAAATGAGGGTGAGAGAAGAAATTATTATTTAAGGGGATTGTGAGAGGAAATGGAGAGAAAGGAAATGGAGAGGATCCATTTCCGAATAAAAGTTAGTATGAGATTAGTCATGTTGGAAAGCATAGAATCATGGCTGATATAAAATTGCTTAAGAAGTTGAGTGGCATAAAAGTTAGAATGACGTTAGTTTATCTGAGAAAAAGCATGAAATCTACTTACTAATTTATAATATGTTTGGCCAATCTGTTTCAGCTAATAATCACCTTGTCGAGTTGTTGTTCTTTTGGTTGATGGCTGATATAAAAAGTGCTCCTTCGTCTGTCCCGGTCAATTGTTGTTTTTCGGTTTTGACACAAAGACAAGGATAAAGAAGGGGGTTAATTAATAAATGACGAGTGGACAAAATTGTGTGTGAATAATCAAATTGCTCATCAAGTTTATTCTTAAAATAGAAAGGACAATAGTTGACTGACACACCCAAAATGAAATAGAATAACAAATGACCGAGACAGAGAGCGTAATATATAAGCTTTAATTTTTCTAGGTTTAGAAGAAGGGTATGATGAGATGGTAATGAAAAAAATGTATGTGAAATAGTTGTTCCGGGTGTAATTCCAGAGCAGATATTAGTTACCACTCGTAGCTTGTAGAATGATGTCCTTGCTTGAATTCTCCTTTCGGTCTCCTGAAACGATGAACAAACTGAGGGCTCGGCTTTGGACCGAGCGAACTCACTCCGACGCTCAAGTTAGTAAACTTAAGAGGTAAGTTGTTGTTACTTGGCTAAATGTGTATTGTAGAGAGATAAGGAAGATATTACCAGATGAACAGTGATTCTTAGGTTAAATTGTGGATCCTTTCCTCAATGAGGGTTGAGGAGTATTTATAGACTTTCACCTTTTGTCACGTAGTGGCCAAGTGGCTAGCAGGTGGAAAGACCGTTCTACCCTCGGCCGATAGACCTATGGCAGGCCGGCCGAGGGTCCTTGGATATGAGTACGCGGATATGCGCCACGGCTGGCTGGTTGCCATGCGAGAGACCAGTGACAGCCGATGGGTGCATCGGCTAAATTTGTCTAAGTCGTTGACTTCTTTGTGGATATCTTTGACCTTGCTCAATATGTTGACTTGGTCAGCGGTGCAGAATATGCCCCATCAATTTGCCCCCAGCGTAGTCTATGCCGTGGTATGGGCTCCGATGTATGTTGAGCGTATATTCTGCGTAAGTAGGCCGAGGTAATCGGGGTTATGGCTCGATAGCGTTTCTTCTAGCGTATCGGTCGTTGTGTCTCCGTCGCTCTCGGCTTTGGCCGAGGTAATCGGGGTTACGGCTCGATAGCGTATCGGTCGTTGTGTCCCCGTCGCTCTCGGTTTTGGCCGAGAGCGACGGGGACACAACGACCGATACGCTAGAAGAAACGTATACTCAGTACAGTTGAGACGCAATTCTAGCCGCCTCGGCCAACCAAAGGCCCGGCAGAAGAAGCGATCAATATGTCTACAGATACGAACGCTGTCGCACCGTAACCTCGATTACCCCGGCCAAAGCCGAGAGCGACGGGGACACAACGACCGATACGCTAGAAGAAACGCTATCGAGCCGTAACCCCGATTACCTCGGCCAAAGCCGAGAGCGACGGGGACACAGTACAACGACCGATACGCTAGAAGAAACGCTATCGAGCCGTAACCTCGATTACCTCGGCCAAAACCGAGAGCGACGGGGACACAACGACCGATACGCTATCGAGCCGTAACCCCGATTACCTCGGCCAAAGCCGAGAGCGACGGGGACACAACGACCGATACGCTAGAAGAAACGCTATCGAGCCGTAACCCCGATTACCTCGGCCAAAGCCGAGAGCGACGGGGACACAACGACCGATACGCTAGAAGAAACGTATACTCAGTACAGTTGAGACGCAATTCTAGCCGCCTCGGCCAACCAAAGGCCCGGCAGAA
Source organism: Silene latifolia (assembly GCF_048544455.1). Taxonomy (NCBI): domain Eukaryota; kingdom Viridiplantae; phylum Streptophyta; class Magnoliopsida; order Caryophyllales; family Caryophyllaceae; genus Silene; species Silene latifolia. Next base: position 39,909,585 of record NC_133535.1, on the reverse strand, counting down.
GAAGCGATCAATATGTCTACAGATACGAACGCTGTCGCACCGTAACCTCGATTACCCCGGCCAAAGCCGAGAGCGACGGGGACACAACGACCGATACGCTAGAAGAAACGTATACTCAGTACAGTTGAGACGCAATTCTAGCCGCCTCGGCCAACCAAAGGCCCGGCAGAAGAAGCGATCAATATGTCTACAGATACGAACGCTGTCGCGCCGTAACCTCGATTACCCCGGCCAAAGCCGGGAGTGACGGGGACACAACGACCGATAACATGTCCACAACGGCGGTTGGGAAGCGCAAATCGGACGCCTCGGCCAAGACCGAGAGTGAAAGAGGAAGCAACCAACATACCGACATGTTTAAAAAGACGTTAAACACAGTTGAGATATGCATTCTAACTACCTCGGCCATGCCGACGGTAAAGACAAAGGCACTCAATTAATAACGCAAGAAGATAAGTGAAGGATTGTGATCAAAACCCCGGCCAAGCCGAGGGCCAAAAAGACAAACTTTATTGAAAATGATTACAAGAAGAATACAGACGACGGCCGTCCCCATAGGGATAAGCCTAAACACAACGTACCAAGAGTTTTACAACAAAACAAGGAAAAGAAAAGCAAAAGATTACAAGCATATCATTTGAAGCGCCAAAAGATGGCAGGGAGTAAAGGCTCAATAGTTGGCCCCCGAACAGCTAAAGCTATCCGAGATGCCGGGTGAGTCTGGTGACGACCGCCCGTCTCCCTATGCCTGTTGCTGCCCTCCATCGGTAGTAGCAGCATCTTCGGTGGCCGGCTCAGGAGAAGGCTCGACATTTTCAAGTGCCCTTAGCCTCTCAGCCTCCTTGTGGGCCTCCTTCACCTTTGCATCATAGGCCGCCTTGGCCTCAGCTATCTGAGCCGCCTTCGCCGCCTCCGCCTTCTCGCAGCCTGCGCGCTTGCCGCAAAGATCGGCCATCTCATCCAGAAGCTGGTCAAATTTATCCCACGGGAAGGAGCCTTCGGGGAAGAGCTTCTTGATTGCCTCCCTGGTCGCCTCCTCGGCCTGGTCCCGGAATTGGGCGCACATTTTAGGGATAAGCTCATTCTGAAGCATCTCAATATCTTTCTCCTTTTGAGCAAGGATAGCCCTTGTGTCCCTGTGCGCCTCCGACTGGGCATCGAACAGATCCTTCCACTCTTCCCTTTTGGCAACCACGGCGTCATGAGCGCCTTTATACCTGTCCCGCTCCACCATAAGCTTGGCAACGGCAGCATCAGCTTCCTCAACTTTGACCCTCTCGGCACTAGCCGCTTCTCGGCTTCCTCCACACGCTTCTTGGCAGCAAGGAGGTCCAGCTTAGCCTTCCCGGCTTCCCCCTTTGCAGCAGAAAGATCAAGCTTAAGCTTTTCGATTAGTGGCCCAGCCTGGGCCATGGCCTTTTCCTGCTCCATGATGTGGGAGCCGGCTAGTTGAGTCCACTTCGCCAGCCTCTTATATATTCTCGCACCCTCTGCCACAAGCTCGGTGGGGGGAATCTTCTGAACTGAGGAGTCAACGGTGACATTTCTATCACCCGCCTTCTCAATAGCCTTCTCAGGCTGCTTCCCTAATTGTCGTTCAGTGAGAACGGCGACTGCCGACGGCGGATCTACAAAAAATTTACACAGAGCATCCATGTCAACATGCATTGACACATCAGAAAGTCTGTCATCGGGAATGTCCAACGAACCAGCTAAGTCCGAACCGCAAGTTAGATCCGTACCAGTCTGGACCCTCTTGAATGGAGGGCCGGCTGAGTCATTCTTCTCCTCGGCAACGGTGGAAGCGGACGGTGGCTCTTTTCTCTTCTTTGGAAGAGGAGGGCCCCTCGCAACGGTCATCACCTCCCCAGAGATATCGACGACCTCCACATGCTCCTTCTAAACCGCCGGGGTCGAAGAGGGAGTTGGCACAGATGCCGTCGCCAACCTGGACGCTGCTTTCTTTGTCCTCTTCGGCACGCCTCCGAGAACCCGTGCTTGGGCCGCTGCCGGATCCAGTGCCTTCAGCTGCTTCTCCATGAGTTCGTTGGGAGCCAGTCTACGATCACGCGCGTCAGCCGTAAGATGCCGTTGAACGACCTTCCCGTCTTTATCAAGCCCTAACCTCTTCAAGGTCCTCTCAGACAGATCCTGGCCAAACCGGTCTGCAAGAAATCAAACAAAAGTTACATAAAAGAAGTAAAACAAAGCTCTAAAACAGGAACATAACAGGCAAAGATGGGCCTCACACCGACCCCACTCACCCTGGTTGAGGGCCGGTATGAGGCCGACGCGGCAAAGCAGCTCATCCTGAAGAATAATCTGAGTCGGGGGCAGCCATCCCTTCTCAGCATCAAACAGCTGCATCGCCTGCTTCTCATCCGCAGTAAGAGGGACCATCGAAGCGTCCATCTTAACCTTACCCCGGGAGATACATTTCTCATATTCTTCCCGGTTCTCACACCGCAAGTAAACAAGGCTCTGGAAAGACCGAGGCAATGGGTAGTCCTCCGGCACTTGGACATACACCCATCGCCGTTGCCAGTCCTTGCAAGAAGTAAGTTTGGACACGGAGACGTAGCCTGGCTCCGTCTGCACGCTATACCACCCCACTTTACCGGAGATTGACGGCCGAAGATGATGAAGTCGGCGGAATAAGTTAACCGTTGGGGTCTCCCCCCTAAAGAGACAGAGCCACACAAAGCCGACTATCGTCCTCATAGCCAACGGGTGCAGTTGGGCCACAGCGACGTTCATAGCTTTGATGATGGCCATGACGTATTCATTCAAAGGAAACCGGAGCCCATACTCCAGGTGCCTGATATATACGCCGATATGACCCGGGGGAGGGCAACAGACCGCCTGACCCTCCTCGGGGATAACAATTTTGTACCCCTCACCAAAGGAGAAATGACCCTCGAAAAGAGTGTCACCGGAACAACGGGCGAATTTATCGAACCAGGCACGGTCAATACTAGTCGAACAGGCCTCGCCGTGATCCGGGAGATGCGGCCTCTCCCCATCAGAAGGAGTCCTCTCACCGCCATCATCATCAGCATCATCATCTTCATCCTCCCATCCCTCCAAAATTTGTGGATTAACTTCGGGAGGAGGAGACCTAGGGCCCCCAGACCTTATCGGGATGGCGTCTAGTATCCCCTCCTCATCGAGACGCGACGGGGAACCCCCCGGCGCAGAAGTACTAGTCCCGGCGTCAGCAGTAGACATGGTAGCAACAATTAACAAAATAAAGATTGAGAAAAATTGTTTGTTTACCTTGAAGAAAAGCACTAGCCGACGTAACGATTCTGAAGATTTGAAGAGAAAGAAGCCCTTGAAAGTTTAGAGAGAAGCAAATTTTGGAGAGAATGAAATTGGTGGCCAATTTCACGGAATAACTGCCCTATTTATAGGGAAAAGCCCATGGAGAAGGACAAATCAGGGCACAGCCCATGAAGCGTCAGCCAATCAGCAAACAGACACGTGTCGGACATGCAACCACGGAATGTCAATCGTTGTAACAGTTGAACGTCAATCAATGCAACAGTGACCAAGCGTCTTCAACACGCCCATTCACATCTCTTCGCCGATTCATCTTCCTCAACAAATTCCTAAGTATCTGCTCTCCGCCGGCCACATGATCAACCAAGCTAGGTAGCACCGGCCGGGGGCGATCAAAAACAACCGGCACTCTCAACCCTGGTCTCGGTCAGCGTCACTTTCTTTTCCACATCGGATGCCCTTTACACATCCATGTGGAGGGGGGATATGGTACGGCCTAATAAGAACCAGGCCGAGGTAGAAGAAGCCGATGCAGAATAAATTTTGCAAAATACTTACGCAGAATATACGCTCAACATACATCGGAGCCCATACCACGGCATAGACTACGCTGGGGGCAAATTGATGGGGCATATTCTGCACCGCTGACCAAGTCAACATATTGAGCAAGGTCAAAGATATCCACAGCAAGTCAACGACTTAGACAGCCTAGCCGATGCAGCCCATCGGCCTGTCACCTGGGTCTCGGCATGGCAACCAGCCAGCCGTGGCGCATATCCGTGTACTCATATCCAAGGACCCTCGGCCGGCCTGCCATAGGTCTATCGGCCGAGGGTAGAACGGTCTTTCCACCTGCTAGCCACTTGGCCACTACGTGACAAAAGGTGAAAGTCTATAAATACTCCTCAACCCTCATTGAGGAAAGGATCCACAATTTAACCTAAGAATCACTATTCATCTGGTAATATCTTCCTTATCTCTCTACAATACACATTTAGCCAAGTAACAACAACTTACCTCTTAAGTTTACTGACTTGAGCGTCGGAGTGAGTTCGCTCGGTCCAAAGCCGAGCCCTCAGTTTGTTCATCGTTTCAGGAGACCGAAAGGAGGATTCAAGCAAGGACATCATTCTACAAGCTACGAGTGGTAACTAATATCTGCTCTGGAATTACACCCGGAACAATAGTAAAGTGTTAGAGGAGATTACGATATCGTATCGTAATATACCGTAATCAGAATAAAATAAGTTATATTATTATAGTTTCCTATATTTGGAGATCTTACGAGTACTATAAATATGCTACGATTGTAATTGTGAAAACCACGAATTATTATCAATAACACGATTTCCTTTATGAACTCCTCCCTCTCGATTTCTAATATAAAGTATATGTGAAAAAGTAATCCCGAAAATTAAATGCGGCATTAGATGTTTGAGTGGAATAAAAGTTAGTATGAGGTTAGTTATGTGAAAAAGCATAGAATCAATCCTTTGGTTGTTGGATGATATAAAATTGCTTAAGAAGTTGAGTGGCATAAAAGTTAGTATAAGGATAATTAAGCATGGAATCAATTGAGGATAATATAAAACCTGACACCTACCAATCAATATTGATTGCAAATTACCAATCTATACACACAATGGTGATTAAAAGAGCACTAAAAATGTTTGAATGCCCTCCAAGCTTAACTGAAGAAACGGAGGATGTAACAGAGATCGTGAAGAGGGTGGAGAAATGCCTGGACACTATTGTGGCTAAGCGGGTTAGTGATTCTCGGCTTGAGTTGACGCATGGACGTCTGTGGGAGGAGACCAAGCGGTTACTAAAGAAGCTGAAGATGGTTGATATCCAAGATGATAAAAATCGCATAGTTTGGGAGGATACTAGAAGCTGTTTAATCGATTGTTTGGAGAAACTTACTACACCCTGTCCGTTCAACAAGCAAGAGATGTTCGGCAGAGACGATGAAATATCAGGCATTAAAGAGGTTCTTCTTAAAAAACAAAGGGGTCCATCAGTGTTCCCCATAGAGGATGAAATATCAGCCATTAAAGAGGAGTTTCTTAAAAACAATAAAATATCAGGCATTAAAGAGGAGCTTCTTAAAAAACAAAGGGGTAAATCGATATCGATCATAATAATCGGCGGTGTGACAGGTATATTCTACCCGTAAATTCGCAGACCTGTTTATTTATGGGGTTGTGCTTTTTAATATACGCATATTACTCTTTTACATACGCTTTTTACGATTTTACCCTTATTATTTTTTTCAACTCCTAACTCAAAAAGTGATGGGATATTCTCTCGTGTACCCCTGAACTTTTTCGTTTTCTATGGTGTACCCCTCGTTTTTCGCAAAAAAACTTTGACCGACAATAATTCTCTGTTACGAGTTCAAAAAACGGTAATTTTTTTTTTTCAAACCAATTATCTCGTCTAGGCCTTCAATTTGAAAAAAAAAATTCACCGTTTTTTGAACTCGTAGCCGGTAGTTAGGGTTAGTCAAACATTTTTTAACGAATAAACTTTGACCGACCATAATTCCCGACTACGAGTTGAGACGTCGGTGAATTTTTTTTTCAAACGGAAGACCTTTTAAAGACGACCAATTTGGAAAAAAAGTTTATCGTATTCTGAACTTGTAGCCAAGAGTTATTGACGGTCAAAGTTTTTTTGCATGAAAAGAGGGGTATATCATAGAAAATGAAAAAGTTGAGGGGTACACGAGAGAATATCCCAAAAGTGATTTTATACACCCTTCAACTCATTTCACCACCGACGTCCGTCGGTCGTCTCTCCGGCGAACCTTGCTCTAACCGACCGTACTGCCCCGCTCCCCCTGATCCGACCACCCCAGCCCCGGCCCCAGCCATGGAAGACCTCGGACAAAACCATGAAAATTCAGCACATTTTGTATCGCTCAATGCACTCATTAGCAACACCATTGTTCGAATTTGCAACATTACACTCCAAAATCCAACAAATTACCATCATTATATATCATTAATTATTTGCCTCTGGTAAAGATTTAAACTCCATTTTCCGCATTCATGGCCGTTTATAAGTCCTAGGCATAGCCCATTATAATTCAACAAATTCCCATTTAATTAACACTTGTTCATCGCACCAAAGATGTGTTCGTGCTTAGTTTTTGATTTTATTATAAACTTAGGTGTAGTTTTGTGTAACTCCATGATTAAAGTTTATCTTAATTAACTAATTAGAAAAACTTAGGGTCAATGGTTCCAATCTTTGAGCATTTAGATTAGATTTTAGGGTAAAAGATTGATATAAGAGGTAATTTGGTTAGATTTAGGTAAAAGGGTATTGTGTGGAAAGTTAATGAAAAAATGTATGTGAAAGAGTAAAGTTCGTATGTGAAAAAGTAATTCCGTTATTTATGTTGATGTTTGCGGTTTTTTTTAATGAGCAACCTAATACATAGGTACGTTTTACACTTGTACATAATATGGGCTAAAGCTCTTGGATACATATAATCAAAAAATCAAATTAACCTAATCGAGAAATTTTGTTGCCACAATTAGAAAATCCGATTTATATAATTTGTTAAAAATGTAAGAGTTATAATGTTATATATATATAGCCTATATAAACCATATGAGAGAATACACTACTCACTCCTTCAAACAATCTTCCCATCTACATTACATGATTTCTTATAAGCAATTTAACTCTACTTTTTTGTGTTAATAGTATTGTATAGATTTTATGTGAGCAATTTTTGAGTGAAAGATACACGAGAATATGTATCAGTTGAACGATAACATCGTCCTAGTTTCATTTCTATATATATCTCTTGTCAATTAGAGGCATTTATATATCTCGTGTTGGTGGTGAGCTTTTATGTGAGTAACTTTAACATCTATTCTAATGCATTCCAAGGAAATAAGGATACATAGTCTTATTATGTCGGATTTTGTTTTCTAATAATATACTCCGTAGTATATATATATATACGATAAGATTTGAGAGAAAGATTAGGAGAGGAACATAAGGAAGCGAACTCCATTTTTCAGAATGACACTATTAATAGAAATTTAAGCAATATATGACTCGAACATACTTGTAAGATTTAAACATAGATGTTTCCTCATTCATCCAACATTACGATCAAAACAATACTATTATACTTCGTAAGAATTATTTGCTTTCCTAATTCATGAGAAAATAAAATATGCACAATTCATTAAAAAGACATTTCTCGAAGAAAATTTGTGAGTATTCGAAGAAATATTTGATGGAAAACAAGAATGATTCAAAGGCTTGAAAGCATTTAATGTTGGAACAATGAATTGGAGAATGAACATTCCAACCAATAAGCATGCAAAATATTTGTTCCACATATGACACTATTAAATGGTCAAATTGACATCCTTGGAGCATACTTCAATACTTCGACTATGACATTTCATTTATAACCTGTTTGACAAAATACAAATAGAAGAAACTTATTACATAGGGAATTAAAGTGCACGAAAGAGTGCAAGACAATCTAGTACAACTTAAAAAAAAAATTCTAGTTAATATTCCATGGGTTGGTATATAAATAGAATGTATTTATTAGAGATTTATACTACAATTTGACATTCAACATACACCACAATTAAAAAAAGGAAAACCCGACAAAAATAAAAAAGTATTCAAGCCAAAAGAAAATTGTAAAGAAGGTGCATAATCGTTATTTCTAATTTCATGCAATGTTATAGCGAAAGTGGCTATTTGCCACCTTAACTTGTTCAATGGTGCAATTAGCCCCCTTAAGTTTTAAATGTAGCAATCAAACCCCTAACTTTATCAAAAAGTGAAATTCAACCTTAATTTTTAATTTTCACTTAAATCTCGACAAAAATTCATTTTACATTTATATTATTCAACTAATATCACATAAAAATTACTAATTTTAATTTTATTAATTTATATAAATTAATTATCCACGTAAATATTAATTTTACATTCATCTATAATAAATAAAATAAAATATTAAAAAAAAACGACTTGCTATTATAATTATATATTATATAAAAGTTGTAAATTTACAAAAAGTAAATTTTGTAATCGATTAATTAGATTATAAATATAATTTTGGTGGAATTTCATGAGAAATCAAACAAAAGAGTTTAATTATGGTAGCATAAATACAAAGTATAATAATGTAGAGGGAAACAAAAAGGTCCATTTAATATAAGAAATAAAGATTAAATAAATAGGCTAGATTGATAACCAAAGTTATGAGAGGAAATAAAAAGTGGTATTAATTATGTTTTTTTGGTCTTTGTAACTAATATTTTTAAATAAATAAATGAATGTGTAAAATTTTAAGTAGTACGATTTTTAAAAATTAAGTCTAAAGTAAAAAATATATAACGTTTTCAACCAATATTTCATCTTATGATATCATTTTAAAAAAAATAGTATGAAGAATCATAATCGATTCGTTTACACGTTCAATTAGGAAAATTAGAATTAAAATGTCAATTTTAATTATAAACTTCTATGTAATTTGTAGAGATTACGTCACTTTTAGAATTGTTTTAACTCATTAGATATTTAATGTATACAATTAATTTAATATAGATATAATGACATTTTTGTAAGGAATTTTAGATAATTTATGTATTATGTGGAAGGGTTAGTTTAGTAATTTTAGATGGCGATGTTGTGGCAAGTCTGACCCGACCCGACCCGATAGGACCCGAAAATATTGCGACCCGAAACCAACCCGGCCCGACCGGATAATGACCCATAACCCGATTAAGGTTGACCCGAAATTTAACCCGACCCAACCCGATATGACCCGTGACCCGAGTCAACCCGATTCATGTACTGACCCGACCGACTAATGAACCAACCCGAATGATAACCCGAAATTGACCCAAAAGCTGACCCGAAAGTCTGACCTGAAAGGTAACTCCATAAAAAAAACAGAAATTAAATCATTGACAAGAAAAAAAAAACAAAAAAAAAAACCTTTTTGTCATCATTTTTCTACCTCTTAATCCATTTTTTAGACCACTTTAATGATATTTTATTTCGGACTTTTTGTAAATTACTTTAAAAATAACTTTAATACTATGAGACTTTTTTTTATATTTTTTTTTCGAAAGTATCTAAACAAATTGTTATTCTTAAAACCACGGGCGAAAATCGATAATAAAACCAAACATTAAAGTTAAATTTCAAACTTGGCGCCAAAATCAAATATTTGAAATATTTGAAAATTAGACTTGGAGCCAAAACAATTTTCATTTTTGATATAGTTTCAAGACAAATATTCAATCTTGGATTTGGAGCCAAAAAGAATTTTCAATTTTGACATAGTTTCAAGACAAATATTCAAGTTTGGACTTGACGTCAGTGCTTGTAATTCAATTCTACCTTGGTGCCAACTTTGAAAATTCAAATTTCGGTTTTTTGAAATTGAAAAACGTCTTATCTGGATAATTAAATGTGAAAACATTTTGTTCTATTACTCAAAATTAAATTTTATATTTTCAAACTACTATTTTAATGTGTTTGGAATACGGTTATTTATCAAAACAAACAAATAGTGGACAAAAGTATTTGAGTTATTAACAATTACACAATCTCACCTTGAAGTCTCTAACTAATACGAGTAACTACGAACGGTTCATGAAAAGTACTCTTTTGATATTAAACGTTACATTCTAAAACTACCTCTAACTCGTATGTGTAATACCCCCACATACCAAGGCGCCTTACCAAGGACCACCCTAGCATGTGAAGCTGCTACCATCTCGGTTTCCCGAGATTAGTATATCAAAAGTGTGACACCCTCATTTATTGCGGAAAAGAAAACACGTAATTCTACAGAAAAACTGACAGGATATGTTTGTAATAGGTTCAATTGGGTAAAAACCTGTAATTTTTAAAACCTGAACCTGTTATAAAGATATCCAAAAGGGAAGGTGTCAAACATGCAAGGTCCAAAATAAATCTCATGAATGAAACATCGCTAAAGTCGCGGAACAAAGTTATACAAACCAAATATGAGAAAGGGAGACATATGTCCCTAAAATGTATGTGATATAAAAAGGGTTTAAGGGTCACAAAGAAATAAAACCAGTCTAGGTTCCAGGGTTACTTTACTCGCTAGCTCGTCCGTGTACCCCATATATGCATCACCTACCTGTCAATCGCATTTTATACAAATACGAAAGCCACAGTCAGTGGGGAGTAACTCCGAGTTCTCCCAGCCACGAAATGTCGTAATTAATATAACATGTAAACATAAGAATATGAATATGAATAACACATAGCCTTAGCATATAAATGCTAGACAATCGTGCTTATCATGTGAACAACAATATAACAACACATAGTCCTAGCATGTGAATACTAGACCGACTCATACTACACTATCATGTGAATCACATAACATCCAGGAATCCAAACTCTATCAACCATAGCCGGCTTGCATCTCACCTTCTATGATTCATAGAATCATCAAACAAGAAAGGGCAATATATCAAAGACAGGCATAAGTTCTTAGTACCGTCAATAGTCACTTTGTAACTCGAGTCTATACCACGAGGTAGGGAAGGTAATCGAACCGGTATCTTGGCTCAGCGGTTACTATTAAGAAAACATGGCCAAGAGACAACACAACCCTAGCCTAAAATCTGCGCAGATCTAGACATGCGGATACACACCACCGCACCCAAGACTCACAACTTTTTTTAAAACAAAGTGAAGTGAGTACCCTAAGGACACCACCGAAGGGTTGGCTAGTACTTAATCTGACCCCATACTATCAAAATAAGTACCTGAGGTCATGCCCCAACTTGGATAAACATCCACTAGTCAGGAACACAAAGGCTATCAAGCAGTGAACATATACTCGTCAGAGACTATAAAGACCTATCTATGATGAAGGCCGAAATACTCACCTAGGACCTAGTCCCAGCTAGTCCCAACTTGAATACCTTAGCCCACACCACCCAAGACTCACCACACAAGTCAAGTAAGACACCCACTTAACCTTAAGAGGGCAAAAAGTCCTACTTACCAACCTAAATTCTAACATTCTATCATGTGAAAGGCTATCTAAATGTTTATTTACAGCATACAATCCAACAGAATCCTCAATACTAATTTCTAATTCTAACAATAGTAATCATATTAAAGGCTTCAGGGAATCTAGGGCCATTTCTACAATACAAGACACTATTAAATTCAATAAGCTATACATGTGAACTAAAGCTTGATAAATGGCCTAAAACAAGAAAAAGGCCGATTATCTAAATCATTCAACCGAATTTTTACCCGCAACCCTGACCTGCGGACAGTACGGGTCAAATTGCGGTGACCAATCACTCAATTAATCGACATCGCATCGATCAAAGGGACTAAGGCTCGGTTTTGGCACAATCAACAAAACATTACAATTATCACCATAAAATTCATTTGAGCCTATTAATTACAATTTCATTTTGTAAACGATCCTAACATTATTCATTCACCTAAACACTTATCAAACAACAGGCACACATTAACTACTAATGTGACATTTATTCGTCGAGTAACTCGGAATAGTTACCTTAAGCTAGCAAAGAGACAAGCAATAAACTTGAGAAAGCTTCTAAAACCCAAAATTACTCTTCATCTTCAACCACATATGAGTCACCTAAAATAATTATGTGAAAGGACGATATTAACGAATTATCATTATATAAAATATGAGTCGGAAATATAATTATTTCAAATGAACTAAACTAGGCGCCTAAAGAAATCCATAACCACGACTCGAGGACCGTTTGGGCAGCCCTATTTCCGCCTCATGACCACCTATGGCTAAGGTCGCACTCACCCAAGCCCCGCTTTGCCTAGGCCAGGCAGCCACCGCCTTGATCCCAAACAACCACCATTATAACCCAAAATCATTTGTGACCAACCAAAGTCCATAGGACGGGTTTATAACTTCAAACACAACTCACCCATTGAAAAGAAAACATGTAAACAAATGGGAAAGATCAATCGTATACAAAGGGATAGTTTGTTTAAGCCAAATTCAATAATACAAAGCGATATCTTTCCGAGCGATAGTAGTAATTCAGTAATTTCTAATATTAAATGCGACATGGAGTAATTTGTTCACTATTCTCAAACCTGGAAGAGTTGGGAGCGTGAGACGTCGACACTTAAATAATTGTTAATACTTATCGACCCATCAAAAGAGACCGATTCGGTCCCTTTAACGGCTCCAAAGCCGAGTTCAAAACTGTCGAATTTCCCACCCAGAAAATCGTGTTATACCAGTCCATTTCGGTCCAAGAACAAAGTCGAAACAGCCCAGACTTTGACCCTCACACACCCGTTCCAAACACCAATCCTTATGACCCACACTCAGTCCTAAAATACATACAACCCATTGTAACAGTCCCAAAGATGTCCCGATTTTTGGCCTTAAAACGATCCCAATTTCAACACCTATAATTTCCAGGAAATGTGCCAAAAAGCAAATCAAATACCCCATTTTCACTATTAAAGAAGCTCATTTGTGACCGTCTTAAGACGAAATTTTAAGCATTAAAATGATAGTATTCACCCAATTAAATTACCCAACATAATTACCCACTTCACCATGAATCCAAAGGTACTTACTTTTCTCAAAATTAATAAGTAAATCTAGTATAAGACCGTCACATGCTACAACAATATGGAAATTTCATAAAGAATGAAACTTTAACACAAGTAAGCATCCAATATACAAACTAGCATACAAAATCGACTTAGTAACGAATAATCCTATCACCGTTACCTTAAACGCTCCTTATTCTCCGAATAAATGGTCCACAAGGCACGAGCCTCACCCCGGGTCTTCGAATCCTTCATAAAAGGGCAAGAAAACGGAATAAAGAAGCTAAAAGACGACACTTTTATAAGACGGCGAAAGACGAAACCACTACAAAAAGGAGACTTTCTTACCTTAAAAGGAGGAGGAAGGAAAGGGGAAGAGAATGGTACAAAAATTACGGAATTTGGTTGAGAATGGAGGCGGGATCTAAGGTTTGAATGATCGGAAATGGTGTTGATGATTTTGGTGGATGCTGATTGTTGTTGCTGGTGAAACGCGCAAAAAGGAAGGTAAAAGAAGGGGTAGGGACGGGGGTGTACAACAACAACAATAAAATAATAATAATAATAATAATGAGACACCAGCTAGCTTGCTAGCTTCTAATTATACGTACGTTTCTTCATCGTTAAGTAATTTCGTTCGTTTTTAAAACCGTCTCGAGTTAATAAAAATCGGTTTTTAGTAAAAGTTTCAGTAATAAAACGGAATTAATAATAAATAAATTTAATGAGTGAAAATAAAATAAACTCAGCTAGTTAACGGAAATAATACGATATCAGCTTGAATCGGAATTATTAGCGATTTTTACGAAACTAACGGATATTAATAAAAATTGCTAATTTAGTGAAATAAGCTCAAAATAGCTAATTGGACGGTTTTGTTCCCAAAATCCATCTCGGGTTCACTTAAAACAACTTTCATAAGGACTCGTAAAGAAACGGAAATTATTAAATAAACAAACTCGAACTAACTTCAATAAACTTGAACTAACTTTCAATAAACTTATTAATGATTATTAAAATTAACGTATCGAATTATGATTAAATTAATTAATTAGCTAAGCATATATATATAAATCGTTAAATGATGTAATTAAATTCAAAATAGCAATTAAAAGAATTTTATTCAACTTAATAAAATACGGGGTGTTACAATCACCCCATCTTTTAAAAAGTTTCGTCCTCGAAACTTGAAAGTATAAATGGAAGGTTATGAAAATAAAACTGAAATTGGAATCGGTAACCAAAACATTTTAAAGGTTATTTATCGTAAGAATCAAAATTCTTTCAATAGTTTCAAATAAAATTTTAAAATGAACGATTCTCATCAAGGGAACGAAAGTGTTCTCATTACGTATTCAAGAACATCACATTCCAAATCAAAGATAAGGTCAAAAAGCAAATCATTTGTATAAATTGAAAATCAAAATACTTTCGAAAACATTAATGAAGAGTTTTCAAAAGTATAAGTCACGTTCATGGAACGGAATTGCTCTTGTCGTGCACACAAGAACGCTAACTTTCCAAGTCAGAGACAAATTTAAAACAAAAACTATTATAGAAAATCGTAGAACAAGTTATCAAACGTTTCCAATAACTAGTTCTAACATCCGATCAACGTTAAAATCAAAATAAGAGAAAGGTAATCTACTCAAATTTTCTTTTGCAAAAAGCCAAAGTAGAAATAAAGGTTTCACCTTTAAACTAAAAGGGGAGTTAAATTCCTGAAATATAATATTAAACTTTGACAAAGGCATTATGATTAAATCAAAGTGAATAGAGATTGGATAAAATTTACAAAAATCTCAGGTTTAGCAACTCAAAACCATGATAAAGAAGTCTATACTCAAAGAACAATTAGAGAATTAAATCGAATTTTCATTTTCCAAATCTTTACAAATAGGGAAAATTTTGTAATAGTAACATAAATTTTTAACAACGAACCAAAAATGGTAGCTTGAAATATTTAGAAATTGTGCGAAATGAAAAGTAAGTTAGACATCATAGATACAAGTATGATAAGAGGATTCAAACTTAACTAATCAAAAGAGGTATGATGAACTTCCTAGGGATAAGGATTGAAGTCAAATTTACAAGGATGTCAAAGATAGAGTTTCACAAGATACGAGTGTCAACTTAAAGGAGGAGCAAGATGAAGCGAGGAAAGGAGGTATGAACGGTAACGCTCATGATCAAGGAGAAAGGGAAATTTGACAACAAGGAAAAGTCAGATACTCAAATCTCAAACAACAATGTCATAAGGTAACATCAATTTATGTATGGCTATCAACATCCTAAAGGTATCTCTTTCCAAAATCACATCATAAACCTTACTCCGTGTTTACTCCTAAGGTATCAACACTTAACCTAAGTCCTTCCAATATCACAACTTCTCAAAACCGGGGTTATAGGTCAACCAGAAACAACTCCACAAGCCAAATTATCCAACCAACGTTAACACCCCACAAAAGAAAGAGAACTATCTAAAAGGCGTTAAGGGAGAATTAGCAAGGGTGAAAGGACAAGTTGGGAGGATACAAATGTAACTTCCTAGGAAGAAGAATAGAGAGTTTAGAAGAAGGATAGACACCAAGAGATTAAGAATAAAGCGAGATACAAAAAGAACGAGAAATATCTTCAAGGAAGTAGAAGCATTCTTCAAAGGTTGAACAAATCTTCAATCCTCAGCAAAAGGCACTAAATCTTGATCTTCGTAATATATAAGTGTCCTTTCAATGGAACGGAGATACTCTTGGCGATCACTCAAGAACATCAATATTCCAATTCAAAGACATAAAAATACATTTTTACACCAACAAATGATAAAACTAATTATCAGACGTCTCCAATAACAAGCTTTAACACTAGTTGACGTTAAAACCAGTGAAAAAACATTAAAATATTTTCAAAACCTTTAGTTCAAATTTTTTTAATAAGGGCAATAACTCCATTAACTATAAATAAGTTCACGGTCATTGATCTAAGAACGCAACAATTATTAAATGACAATCAACAAACATGTTAGTACCTAACAAAGAGCAAACACAAAGAGACTACAACATAAGATCCTAAATCTACCCATCTTACCCGTCTCTCAAGTTTATTATTTTAAGGTCAAGTTATTTATAGTGGGGTGCACAAACGTGCGTCGGGAGCAAATATGCTCTGATACCAACTGTGACACCCTCATTTATTGCGGAAAAGAAAACACGTAATTCTACAGAAAAACTGACAGGATATGTTTGTAATAGGTTCAATTGGGTAAAAACCTGTAATTTTTAAAACCTGAACCTGTTATAAAGATATCCAAAAGGGAAGGTGTCAAACATGCAAGGTCCAAAATAAATCTCATGAATGAAACATCGCTAAAGTCGCGGAACAAAGTTATACAAACCAAATATGAGAAAGGGAGACATATGTCCCTAAAATGTATGTGATATAAAAAGGGTTTAAGGGTCACAAAGAAATAAAACCAGTCTAGGTTCCAGGGTTACTTTACTCGCTAGCTCGTCCGTGTACCCCATATATGCATCACCTACCTGTCAATCGCATTTTATACAAATACGAAAGCCACAGTCAGTGGGGAGTAACTCCGAGTTCTCCCAGCCACGAAATGTCGTAATTAATATAACATGTAAACATAAGAATATGAATATGAATAACACATAGCCTTAGCATATAAATGCTAGACAATCGTGCTTATCATGTGAACAACAATATAACAACACATAGTCCTAGCATGTGAATACTAGACCGACTCATACTACACTATCATGTGAATCACATAACATCCAGGAATCCAAACTCTATCAACCATAGCCGGCTTGCATCTCACCTTCTATGATTCATAGAATCATCAAACAAGAAAGGGCAATATATCAAAGACAGGCATAAGTTCTTAGTACCGTCAATAGTCACTTTGTAACTCGAGTCTATACCACGAGGTAGGGAAGGTAATCGAACCGGTATCTTGGCTCAGCGGTTACTATTAAGAAAACATGGCCAAGAGACAACACAACCCTAGCCTAAAATCTGCGCAGATCTAGACATGCGGATACACACCACCGCACCCAAGACTCACAACTTTTTTTAAAACAAAGTTAAGTGAGTACCCTAAGGACACCACCGAAGGGTTGGCTAGTACTTAAGCTGACCCCATACTATCAAAATAAGTACCTGAGGTCATGCCCCAACTTGGATAAACATCCACTAGTCAGGAACACAAAGGCTATCAAGCAGTGAACATATACTCGTCAGAGACTATAAAGACCTATCTATGATGAAGGCCAAAATACTCACCTAGGACCTAGTCCCAGCTAGTCCCAGCTTGAATACCTTAGCCCACACCACCCAAGACTCACCACACAAGTCAAGTAAGACACCCACTTAACCTTAAGAGGGCAAAAAGTCCTACTTACCAACCTAAATTCTAACATTCTATCATGTGAAAGGCTATCTAAATGTCTATTTACAGCATACAATCCAACAGAATCCTCAATACTAATTTCTAATTCTAACAATAGTAATCATATTAAAGGCTTCAGGGAATCTAGGGCCATTTCTACAATACAAGACACTATTAAATTCAATAAGCTATACATGTGAACTAAAGCTTGATAAATGGCCTAAAACAAGAAAAAGGCCGATTATCTAAATCATTCAACCGAATTTTTACCCGCAACCCCCCACCTGCGACAGTGCGGGTCAAATTGCGGCCGACCAATCACTCAATTAATCGACATCGCATCGATCAAAGGGACTAAGGCTCGGTTTTTCGGACAATCAACAAAACATTACAATTATCACCATAAAATTCATTTGAGCCTATTAATTACAATTTCATTTTGTAAACGATCCTAACATTATTCATTCACCTAAACACTTATCAAACAACAGGCACACATTAACTACTAATGTGACATTTATTCGTCGAGTAACTCGGAATAGTTACCTTAAGCTAGCAAAGAGACAAGCAATAAACTTGAGAAAGCTTCTAAAACCCAAAATTACTCTTCATCTTCAACCACATATGAGTCACCTAAAATAATTATGTGAAAGGACGATATTAACGAATTATCATTATATAAAATATGAGTCGGAAATATAATTATTTCAAATGAACTAAACTAGGCGCCTAAAGAAATCCATAACCACGACTCGAGGACCGTTTGGGCAGCCCTATTTCCGCCTCAACGACCACCTATGGCTAAGGTCGCACTCACCCAAGCCCTTTGCCTAGGCAGGCAACCACCGCCGATCCCAAGCAAACCACCATTATAACCCAAAATCATTTGTGACCAACCGGTCCATAGGACGGGTTTATAACTTCAAACACAACTCAGCCCATTGAAAAGAAAACATGTAAACAGCTGGGGAAAGATCAATCGTATACAAAGGGATAGCTGTTTAAGCCAAATTCAATAATACAAAGCGATATCTTTCCGAGCGATAGTAGTAATTCAGTAATTTCTAATATTAAATGCGACATGGAGTAATTTGTTCACTATTCTCAAACCTGGAAGAGTTGGGAGCGTGAGACGTCGACACTTAAATAATTGTTAATACTTATCAGACCCATCAAAACAGAGACCGATTCGGTCCCTTTAACGGCTCCAAAGCCGAGTTCAAAACGATCGAATTTCCCACCCGGAAAATCGTGTTATACCGATCCATTTCGGTCCAAGAACAAAGTCGAAACAACCCGGACTTTGACCCTCACACACCCGTTCCAAACACCAATCCTTATGACCCACACTCAGTCCTAAAATACATACAACCCATTGTGTGAGTCCCAAAGATGTCCCGATTTTTGGCCTTAAAACAGATCCCAATTTCAACACCTATAATTTCCAGGAAATGTGCCAAAAAGAAATCAAATACCCCATTTTCACTATTAAAGAAGCTCATTTGTGACCGTCTTAAGACGAAATTTTAAGCATTAAAATGATAGTATTCACCCAATTAAATTACCCAACATAATTACCCACTTCACCATGAATCCAAAGGTACTAACTTTTCTCAAAATTAATAAGTAAATCTAGTATAAGACCGTCACATGCTACAACAATATGGAAATTTCATAAAGAATGAAACTTTAACACAAGTAAGCATCCAATATACAAACTAGCATACAAAATCGACTTAGTAACGAATAATCCTATCACCGTTACCTTAAACGCTCCTTATTCTCCGAATAAATGGTCCACAAGGCACGAGCCTCACCCCGGGTCTTCGAATCCTTCATAAAAGGGCAAGAAAACGGAATAAAGAAGCTAAAAGACGACACTTTTATAAGACGGCGAAAGACGAAACCACTACAAAAAGGAGACTTTCTTACCTTAAAAGGAGGAGGAAGGAAAAGGGGAAGAGAATGGTACAAAAATTACGGAATTTGGTTGAGAATGGAGGCGGGATCTGGGGTTTGAATGATCGGAAATGGTGTTGATGATTTTGGTGGATGTTGATTGTTGTTGCTGGTGAAACGCGCAAAAAGGAAGGGAAAAGAAGGGGTAGGGACGGGGGTTTACAACAACAACAATAAAATAATAATAATAATAATGAGACACCAGCTAGCTTGCTAGCTTCTAATTATACGTACGTTTCTTCATCGTTAAGTAATTTCGTTCGTTTTTAAAACCGTCTCGAGTTAATAAAAATCGGTTTTTAGTAAAAGTTTCAGTAATAAAACGGAATTAATAATAAATAAATTTAATGAGTGAAAATAAAAAAAACTCAGCTAGTTAACGGAAATAATACGATATCAGCTTGAATCGGAATTATTAGCGATTTCTACGAAACTAACGGATATTAATAAAAATTGCTAATTTAGTGAAATAAGCTCAAAATAGCTAATTGGACGGTTTTGTTCCCAAAATCCATCTCGGGTTCACTTAAAACAACTGTCATAAGGACTCGTAAAGAAACGGAAATTATTAAATAAACAAACTCGAACTAACTTCAATAAACTTGAACTAACTTTCAATAAACTTATTAATGATTATTAAAATTAACGTATCGAATTATGATTAAATTAATTAATTAGCTAAGCATATATATATAAATCGTTAAATGATGTAATTAAATTCAAAATAGCAATTAAAAGAATTTTATTCAACTTAATAAAATACGGGGTGTTACAAAAAGTAACCATTCAGAAACATTTATTAAAGTATAAGGTTTAATGATCACAACGTCCAAAGAAATACCAAAACGAAAGTGTATAAATCTCAATACATTAAAATCCAAACATCTAAACTCGTAACATCGGAAGATAGACTCAAAGTGATGACATCCCATCTCGTCCCTGCAGCTAAAGACAACCATCACCTGTCACAATCTGCTCACCATCCCCGAATCGATCACCACAGTTCTACAAAACAACAACGTGGTCAGTTCACTGAATAATTAAGATAAGAAATATACAAGAACAACCATAACAGCAACTATACAACCCTTCTCCAATTCCAATCATGCCTTATATCCGACTACACACTTAAGTGTGTAGTCCTGCCAAATTACCTGCCGCAACAAATAATCCATTACGCCAGTGGGGGACCATAGCCTTGCCCGCCTAAGCCCCGCTCATCGCAACGAATAACAAACCCATGTCCATTAGTGTGCACATCCCCCTTTGTGACGGGAACCACAAGGGGCGAATCAAGAGCGTGAAGCCATTCCCGGCCCGAAAATGACTCCACTCAACCGAGGACGCACCTTACCAACATAGTCAATCCACCACAATTCCAACAATCAAGAAAGACAAGCCAACAACGATACTAAGCATGCCAATACAATCATAATAATCTTAAATCAATTAAACAGACAACTTAGTAGGGAAACCCTACCTTAGCACCGATCCGAATACGAGTCTACTGCGGAAGCTAGAAACGCTCTTCTACAAACCCTTCACCTAACAACAATCACAACAATCTAATCACAACATGCAATCACCCTTTTTCCCCAATTCCTATACTAGGGTAAACCCTAAAAGACAAATCTAACAAAACAAATAGGACTAGGTACTTACCGACGCAACTGACGCGAGAGGGACGAACAAAGACTCACGAACGATCAAAGGTCTTGGGAGTGATTAGGGATGATTAGAGAACGTAGAAGTGATTAGGTTTTTGGTAAAATGAAAAGTAAAAATGTTAAAATACGATTTATAACTTTAATCATCCTTAACCAAACCGTGGAAATAATTCCCATTAAACCGGATACTCGGTCGAGTACCAAGAGTACTCGGTCGAGTACGCCTTACTCGGCCGAGTATTACACTACTCGGCCGAGTGTTCCTGGAGAGTAGCCTGACCAGAGAACAGACGACACATTACTCGGCCGAGTTAGTCCTATTCGGCCGAGTAACACGACTTCAGAAAACCGTGGTATTACAGTATTCTCCACACAACCTTCCAAGATGAATTATTAACAATCATCAATACTAAATACCACATTTCATTACTTCCCGTATCATTATAACGTCGACAATCAACCAATAATACGTTATAATGTCCTTCAATGAGCCAAAAACGTGTTTTAAAGTCTTTAATACATTTTAAAACTGTCGCATCATCTTTTAAGACCCTATTCAGGTTGCCATGTTATCAAATATACGACACCGTCTTGATCCGCGTTTCAACACTCCAACTAGTTAAATAATCGGAAAGTCGACTCGATAATGAATTGAGGATTCAAACGAGGCGAAACCTATCACAAACACAAAATGATCCGACCCGACCCAATAGTGACCCGACTCTATAACAAACCCGTTAATAACCCGACCCGAGGATGACCCGATCCAGCCAAAACTCGACCCAAACCAGACGACTTTGTATGAATGACCCGACCCGAACCCGACCTAACCGGAATCGGAGCTATGAACCGACCCGACTAACCCGACCCATAAGTGACCTGAAACTGACCTGAATGCAGTCACGACCCGATATGACCCGAACCGACCAAACCCGACCCTGACTCGACCCAACTGACTCGATTGCCACCAGTAGCCATCATGTGTTTTACTTTTTAATATTATTTATAGATGTAATTTATTCAATTTGACATAGTTGAAATATTTTATATCACAACAGGAATCGGAAAAACGATGTTAGCACAATATCTGTTTGACGACCCTCAAGTTTCCGAATCGTTTCAAGTAAGAGATTGGATAAATTGCGATAACTTGAGATTTGATCGTATTTACAAAACTGATGATAGGTTCACACTGGTGGATGTTATAGAGACAAGTTGTGGGTGCCAAGAGAACCAGATAATCCCAAGTGTGTTGATTATCTTTGATGGTTGGAAGCACCCGACCTTTTACGTTAAATCTGCAATCAAACATATTGCAAAAGAGAGACTACCTATGTGTCTTAAGATTATTGTGACTACATCCAACTTGTCTTTCCTAGATGATGACACCCCTCGGTATTCTCACTTGCTCACCTCCTAATTTATTTAATTTTATTGCACTTTTCTCATAATTTTATTCTAAATTACTTTTTTTCCCTTTAAATTACATAAACGAATTAGCAATTAAAATGATGAA
Organism: Silene latifolia; assembly: GCF_048544455.1. NCBI lineage: Eukaryota > Viridiplantae > Streptophyta > Magnoliopsida > Caryophyllales > Caryophyllaceae > Silene > Silene latifolia. The sequence goes on along the minus strand of NC_133535.1, from coordinate 39,887,138 downwards.
AAGATATATATACCACCCCCATTTAACTAGGAGTCTCTAGCAAAAAGACATTTCCATCTAAATAATGTTGTTATCATTTTAGCTTCCCATGATAGTAAATAGCAAAACAACAACTAAATAAATACACCGGAATTCTACAATGAAAATGAAATAACAACCAAGAACAACTATGTTATCGCGCCCAATCCCCAGCAAGCATCCACAACACAGATGCTATCAAATCCCCATTTGAACGGAAATAACAAATGGATCATGACAAGCCAACAAGTTTAAAAGTTTGGGTGGACAATACACACACAAAGATCAACCAACGATTGAGTAGGAACAAATCAATATAACATAAATAGCCTCGAAAGTAGTAACGACATTAACAAGTATTCGCAATTCAGTTGCAAGTTACATAATTATTATAACGATACAAGACCTATTCTCAATATCATCAACATCTCAATCTCAACAATATCACTACCTCAACCCGAATGTGCACATCCCTCTAGTAGGAGGCTACTAAAGAAGAGACCCTCGAAAAGTCTTTAATTTGAGTATAATATTAGTATTTTAACGACTATTTAATTCAATATCTAATATCTAATATATTACATAAGATTATGAAATCTAGATCTTTCATGATTGACATGTCACACTATTATTGGATGGAAACTGAATCATATAAGAAGTAGGTTAAAGTAACAACAGTAGCATCGAGAGTAATAATAATTAAAATAACATTAGTCGCAGAGAAAGCGGTAAACATAATAGTAGTACGTACTTAATAACAAAAGTACTGAAATTAACCATAGGTGTAGTGAATAGGACTTATAATTTGGTTGATAAATTTATTTCAATTTTAATCTTAAAATATTTTGTAGTAACAACAATTATACTAACTAGTATTGGTGCCCGACTTCGCCCGGCTACCTCTACTTACCATTAATTTTTTTTTTCATTAAATAAAATTACTTAAAGTTGTATAACTCATAAATTTATCATTAATATATTTTATTATGACATATCCATTACGGAAATAAATTTTAAGACAATTCACTACTCCCGCTATTAATATTTTACTCTTATTAATGAAACAATAGTAATAGCATTTCACTATTTGCCCGTAATCATTGTTAATTTCACTACTTCCACCGTAATTATTGTTACTTTCACTATTGCCGCATTATATTGATTATTTCACTACTCCCGTTGTTGTTTCTACCACTTTCACTAATCTCGCTGATAATATTGTTACTTTTACTATTCAAACACCTTTTAAAGTGGACGAAGGGAGTAATACTCTCTCCCATCCAAAACAAAGGTAACACTTGCTTTTTTGCTTTATTTATGATCGTAGAAAATCTTTGATATTGTTTTTAATCTATAAGACAAAATATAGTCATGTGAAATCTTGTTTGATTTATCGACATGAATGTTATAAGAATATCAAATTTTTATAATTTTTAATAATGTGTAATTAAAGATATTCACGTTGCAAAACGTGACTCGACAAGTATGATAAAGCAAGTGTTACCTTTGGTTTAGATGAGAGGGAGTATACAACTTTGCGATTACTTAAAAAAAATAGGCGGCCCCCTGATCTTAAATCCCGCCTTCGCTAATTTTACGCTTTTTTTAATGTTGATCTACTATTACCATTTCAGGTAATAATATTCAGTCTTCTTTCTAAGTAGGGTATTCTTAATCATCTATTTTATTCACAAATACTCCCTCCGTTTAGGTCATTTGTTGTCTTATTTTATTTTGGGGTGTCCCGATCAATTGTTGTCTTATTTCATTTTGGGGTGTCCCAAGTCAATTGTTATCATTTTTATTTTATGAATGGATTTGATTAGCAATTTGATAAATTAAAAAATAACAAATCAAATGAATAATATCAAATAAAATATACACAAGCAAATTCATATCATTATGCACCAAGTTAACATAGAGACCCAAATTTTAATATCTTGATGAGAAAAATCAAAAAAAAAAAAAAAAGATCCATTAAAATTAATTATTGGAAAAAAAAAAATTATGAACAATTATTTTGCAAGCGGAAAAAAATCAACCTCATATATGGCCGAGTTTATATTATATGGTCATAATTTTTTTGGATAGTTAAGAGGGTGGGCCCAATAATAATTTTGGTTAATTATGATGGTTAGGAATCTTATCTATATAAATTCAGAAGACAATACTCATTGTACAGCGCGCCACGTCATAAATGCATTGCATTTTTTCTTTTTTTTTTGGAAAATCCAGATTATGGTGGGACCCATGAGTGTGCAACGTATTTAATTATTCAGATATCCGTCTTTTCGAACATGGGCTAAATTCCGTGTCGCAACAGATTATATAAAAATTATGGACTGCCATAAATGTCAAAGTCTCCCATCCTTTAGTATGCTCCCTAAGCTTAAATCATTCACACTTTGGAACCTGAGCGCCTTAGAGTACATAGAGATTAGAGAGTACTAATATTCGGGAAGATATACCGTACTTCCCTTGTTTGGAGTCCTTAATATTGGCTAATCTGCCTAAACTAGAGGCATGGGAAGATTACGATAGGATCAAAACTAAGAATGAAGAGGAAAAACAAATACGTAGTCTTACAAAACTACAAATCAGTAATTCTACTAAATTGCATTTTATACCTATAATGGGAAACATTGTATCGTTAGATGCGAATGACATGTCCAATAAGTTTTTGAAATATCTTATATCCTCAACATCATCTGTAGCTGCGGTCCTCAAGACGTTAAACATCTCAGCAATTCGTGGGTTAGACTCTATATCAATTAAGCTTCCTAAGTTAGAGTCGATGATAATCCGACAATGCCATGAATTGGCGACATTGAATGTGGAATCACCTTCCATTAAATCATTAGGATTTCATGACTGTGGGAAATTGAAGAAGCTTTCAATAATGGCGTGTCAAGACATGACCAATCTCATGAAGCTGGACATAGAGTGTTGCCCAGAGTTAGATTTAGCCAATATGATACCATGGAAATCACTCACCAACCTTGGCCACCTAAAGCTGATGAATGTCGCTAAGTTTGAGTCACTCCCGGACGGCCTTAGTTTGCTAGCAGAGCTTAAAACACTGTCAATTTGTTGGGTTTATAATCTTAAGGCCCTACCTGAATGGATTTGTAGCCTTAAACATCTTCGACGGCTAATAGTTCGAAATTGCCCAAGTTTAACTACCATTCCAGAGTCATTAGGCGAATTATTGAATAATTCAACGGGATTTCGAGTTGAGTTTAGTAATTGTTGTGCATTGAAAAGATTTCCCAAATCTTTCCCTCAAAATCAGTCGTCACAGCTAGTGATAAAGGGATGTCCGAAACTGGAGACAACTATGCACGAGCAAGATGGTTCCATCTAAATTCCTTTTCAGTATTGTAGGTTTGTTTCTATTGCTCCTTGTATTTCAGTCTCAACTTTACTTTTATTAATATACATAATACATTGTCATTATAAAAGTGCTTTGATTTGCCTATCTAATTCATACCATTACCATTTATTACACATTTTTATATGATACTCCATTTGTTCCGTTTATTTATTTACCTTTATTTTTGGCACAAAAACCAAGAAAAAGGACGGAATCATTTGTGGTTATTCTTATTCGATGACAAGTGGACAGTGACATGTATAGGTAATCAAATTACTCTTCGAAACCATTTCAAATATAGCTATAATGGTAAAGAAATGAATGAGACACCCAAAAAAGCAATAGGTAAACAAATGACAAGGCGGAGGGGAGTATTTCTTACAATTATGATTAAGATAAAAAATTATTATTAACCAAATTATAAGACACAAATCACATAATCAGTTTAGTTAAATCAGTTTGAGATAGTTTAGACTATACTTACAATGGTAGAAGAGATTGATAATGCTTTATGCACCATTATTACATAGAAGACATCTATTCTCGATCAATTCTCTTGATATACCCATCTTCACTGACAAACCATTTTGCAGTTTCGTTTTTATGTCAAAGTAGGGATTTTATTTCCAGTATCTAATCTTGTATTTCTGATTTAATGTCAAATGATAGGATAAATACAAGTGATGCATAAGTGAAAGGTGGTTGTTGGTAAATGCAAGTCTAATGTCCAACTTAATACTGTTTGGTGTGATTAGAATCACTTTAAGTGATAAGATAATGAACAAACAGAATGGCAGATAAAGAGCAATTGTCAGAGAAGAAAATGATGAGCAAGCTAAGCCTTTGAACAAGAAAAAAAAATAGAGGTTGGCTTGAGAAGTCTAGGAACAACAATAAGAAATAAGGTGAAGATGTCAAGAACAAGTGATGCACAAGTGAAAGGTGTTGTGATGATTTATTGTGCATCCAATTGTTTTTATTTGTCGATGTACTTCTATTAACAAATTAGTATGTAGCAAATTATTGATGTACTAGTATCATGTAATGTCAATGTAGTGCAATGTGTTCGTTGTATGTAAAATGTAAAGACATAAGACCATCTTCAACCAAATTTTTTTATCTTCCTCATTTCATTATCTCTTATCACTTGTTAATTCTAAGTCATTCACTTCATTATTTCTCAACTTTTCAATTTACAACCAAAACACTCATCCACCCATAATTTATCCTTATTCCACATCTCACTCACTTTCATCATTTATTTCTCTGACTTTAACATACCCTCACACAATTTTTTATATTAAAATCTATTTTCATAATTTGTCCGCGTTTTCGACTCGATAACTTATCGACTTCGATTTTATTATAAGAAAAAAGTTAAGACGTTTTTTCTTTAAAAAAACGATATCTAAGAGAGTAACGAAAATCAAAGAATGAAGAGAAGGAAGAGGCAAAGTTTGAACGCTTAAGAGTTTTGAAACCAAAACTCTAATTTCTTCAAGTGACTCAAGACTTAAACAACAGTCTTGTTCACTGTTGCACAGATGAACATACCTTTGCTAGGACCGTTGCTTGTACTATATTCCCTTACCCTTACATTATTAGTGACACAATTACAACACAAGTCATGGGCAGAATTTGATCAACAATCCTTGACTTTGATCATTGATTACCTCTTGCTTATGGAGGTGGTATTATTCCTCAAATGGCACACTTAGAAACAAAATTAAAATGGGCATGTCATCATCAACAAATAGGTCCTAAAAAATTCTCTCTTTGATGACGGTAAGCCCCATAAGATTAATGTTACCATTGAATTCCCCCTTAATTGCTCACTCCAAAATAAATCATGAAGATAGAGTAAGAGCAATGTAAACTTATGAAATTGACAAACCCTAGAGCAAGATTACTAACATATTTAGGCTACCGCATAGCAAGAGTTTAATTAAAGACATGTATTAGAAACATGAATATTCCCTTTTCCTCCTCTTGACATCATCAAATAGGTGAGAGGTTATCTCCAAACACAGAGTAAACATGCATGAGACGTCACATAAAAGACAACCATATATGCAAAAAAAATAACAAGGTCGAGTGTCGAACACCCCCATTTATTCAGGAGCCTTTAGCTAGACATCCCAAGTAAATGAGAGCATTACCATCTCGTTTTTCCGAGGTAGTGAATAACAAAGTACAACAAACCAAAGTACTTTAAATAAAATTTAGGGATTACATGTTTAATACAACTTAACCAAACTAAATGTTAATATAAAATTAAATACAACTCGCAGCGGAAATAAATAAAGTGATAAAATAATCTATATGGTCTAGACTTTTAGGTAGACTGGTCGAGTCCTCATGCTTTCCCACAACCTCCAAAGTCAGCTAATCTTAAGTACCTGTCAAATCTGCTACCCAGTTACGGTTCATCACAGGTGTTCACGAATACACGGTCAACCACGCACGTAGTTGAGTAGGAATAAACACTAACAACAAGGATTAACAATATACAATCAAATTCCACACACATAGCACTACTCCCTTAACAACATGCTCCTTTTCATGACTTAACACACCTCCCTTAACAACATGCTTACACTGCAATGGTAGCCCTCCCTTAATAGTGTACCGCTATTATGTAATAGTACCCCTCCCTCACAACGTACATATTACCGTTCACCGCAGAGTACAAACTCCCTCAACAACGTACATCTGACTGCAATACAGCTGACACGGGTGTGGCAACCCTATCAAAAATAAACCAACCGGCTATAACTAATAAGCAGAGGTAAGTCGGGTATCGTACTCCACAGGGAGGCGGTCACTATCTACTTGTTATCTAGTCTGCCTAAGGTCACAAAATGGGAGGTTTTAATTTGAGTTGTACTAAACTAATGAACCGAAATAAAAACAATAAAAGTAACGATAATTAAAATAGCAAGGGATAAATAAAGATGTGATCAAATAGAGAGAAAGATGTCAGGATGTCGGTTTACCATGATATTACACATTTCAGCTAAAGCTAGGTCAGTCGGTCTGATGTGAGAGGGGTAGTGGAAAGGTCCTTCCGGTCCGCTATCCGCCCTAGATTCTTTCTAAATAGCTTCCGCTCTGATTAGGGTAGTCTATTGTTCATAACAGATCTGTTCATTCCAATATTCCGATCTAGGTCTGAATTTAACCAATTTATTTACTTCGGTCGCGTGCACTCAACCTAATAACTACTATTATATTGCTATAAAACAATTCTCACAACAAAAACTTTCTAAACTATTTATCACATCATTGTTTTACTATCATGGCTCCTTTAATCCTAGCACTAAGGGAATTAGCTACGCATGACGGTAAATAAAACAACAACAATTGAATAAATTATGCTAAACTTGATATTAAGATGAATAAGGAGAAATTGCATAAACTTAATAACAATACTAATAAAAACAGAAATTAAAGGACAAGGAATTAAGTGTGCAAAAGAGAATTAAATTGAATAAACAGAGTAAAGGAATTACAAAAGTTGAGATCCAGAAAATAGTAAGGCAAAGCTACGTCAAACCAGATTCAAGAGAAATGAATGTAAACTGAATGTTTAAGGGTGAAAATTCGATAACCTAAACCTAATTACGTCTCTCCTTTATATAGGAAAGATATTTATTATTCAACATGCAACTTAAGATAATAAAATAAATAAGTTCTCGCGAGAAAAATCCCTCGTCAGATAGCAAAGTGTTCGATCGAGCACTTTGATTCTTCTCGATCGAACAACTCCTCGGCAAAACCTCTCGATCGAGCAACTAATCTACTCGATCGAAGACCTCAAAAAATGCACCTCTCGATCGAACACAGCAGGGGTTCGATCGAGGTATTCTCACCATCCAAAGCTCTCGATCGAGCACATTAGCTAGCCAAACACCTCGATCGAGTCAACTGCCACTGAAATAGGCCAAAGGACGTATGACTTATCTTCCAAGGCGACTTTACGCATCCCGAGACAGTGGTATTTCCGCTCCAAATATTCCATCTCCTAAATGCAAACTAAAAGGACAGTAGAAGGCTCAATTCTGCTTCTTTCAGGCCCGTTCCTGCAATTAAATCCAAACGAACCAAAGTAGACTATTCGGGACATTTCGTAGCCTAAAACTACAAGAATTGCATAGAAATGCGTGCATATGAGGCTAAAAAAGACTATATAAAATGCACGTATGAAATCTCCCCAAACCAAACCTTTGCTTGTCTCCAAGCAAATTATATGCAATTAACTAATGGAACGGAATAAAAACTTAGAGCGAGCTACAAATAGTCTACTTAAACCAATTTAATGCAAGCAAACTAATACTTATAGCAAAAACTGTCAAATGGAAATGAGTTGTAGGATGTTTATAATAAAGCTGAACCGTCGACCTTGCAAGACCTTTGCTAATGGACTCTCACGGGTCACTCTTCTCTCATGAAGCAAAGGTTAAGCAATTAATTGTAAGAGATGAAGAAATATAGTCGCTCACCTAAACTACGACCGACATAAACATGCATGCAATATAGTATGAAAGACAATTCTAGCTACCGTACACATACATTCCAACCAAACAAGGTCCCGTCACAGCCGAGGGCTTACAAAAGTATGAAAAATTGAGGTAATGGGTAAGAAAGGCAAAACATTTTTGGGAATGTGAGGGTAATAGCCAACCTAGCTACCTAAACACAACCAAATTAAACAAATCCACTTCTAATCCATCAAAATTAAGCACAATTCCCTTAACTCGGCATGGAAACTCACTAAACTGTATAATATACAACTCCTCATAAGATATAGAATAAGAATATAGGAGCAAAAACCGTTAACAATAAAATTCTTTATTTTCATTTTTTTTCTCTTTCTTTTTCAGTTTTTTCTGATTTTTTTCCTTTTGTTTTCTTTTTCAACTTTTTTTTTTTTTTCATTTCATCATTGTCCTTCTCCATATTACCAACTCCCGATAATCAATACAAACCAAATTCGGCCCAATAAACAATATACCGCAAAAACAATCACTAAACTAGCTTGACAAGGCAGGCTAAATTTGGATGTAGTCTATAAATATTATTAAAAGGCTAAACTTTAAACGCCACATAGACAATGCCACCTCGCATTACTAAATGCCACCTTGCATTACCAAAATTCCACGTCACCAATCCTCCATGTAGTGTGACGTGTTTAATTAAGAGGATAATTCATGTTCGTATAATGGTCCATTTAAAACGATACACAAATTAAAAATATTTACATAAAAAATAAATTAGTATAAAAAACATTAAATTTTGGCATTTTTAATTTCTAGATAAATTAAAAAATAATTAAAAATCAAAATTCATACTAAATTTTAAATTTCTACGTTTATTCTTAGGATATTTAAGTAACAAATAAATATCACATAATTCTAATTTTACGCCGTTTATGAAATAATAAAGAATTTGTAAATATTAAGGGCAAATAATAACATAATTAACATAAAACATTGACATTTTAATTTTTAAAAGGATAATTGGTTAAACGAAAAATAAAAAGTTACATCACTCTAATTTAAAATTATTTATATGTGAAACTCTTTCTTAAATATTATTGCAATAAATTTTCTCAATTTCAATAAATTGAATACATATGTAAATCTATATATATGATCTATATCTATATCTATATAATAATATAAAAAGGGTAGCTTGAGTAGTCTTAGATTGCCAAGTGGCGACCCTTTTAGCCTTCATCATGTCTATATCTATATCTATATCTATCTATATAATAATATAAAAAGGGTAGCTTGAGTAGTCTTAGATTGCCAAGTGGCAACCCTTTTAGCCTTCATCATGTTAGCTTTCATAAATTATTACATTAACACTATCGACTTTTTTAATTCTAGAGTATTAACTATCACCCCATTCAACATCTATATTAATTTTGCCATAATTTTTTTTTACATTAACACTATTGACTTTTCTAATTCTGGTGTATTAACTATCACCCCATTCAACTTCTATATTAAATTTGCCATAATTTTTCACTATAAAGATCACAAGTATAACTCAATTCATTATCTACAACCTTTTGAATGCCAACTTTTTGAATGTTTTTTCCCAAATTAAATTGTTGTCATTTAAAATTTGTACACAAAATATCAATGTACATCATTCAACTTCCAAATTAGCGTTATTTAATCTCTCTTATTTAAGATTGTTTCTTTGTTTTCCTCTAAAATAGTCATGTGGAGAGAATTGTTTTTTAGTAGTTTATTTGTCTTCCTTGAATTTTGTATGATCAGTTACTAATTCGTGTGTTGTTCTTTGTTTTCCTTATATTGTGTAGGCGGAAGGCGCTTTAATTTGGTAAAGTCATATAACTAACAATTTCATGCATAGGTAAATTTAACTTTGTTTTTCTCTAAAATAGTCACGTGGGGGAAAATTTGAGTTGTTTATTTGATTTCGTTGAACTTTTTATGATTAATTACTAATTCGTATATTTTTTTTTGTTTTCCTTATATTGTATAGGCGGAGGGAGCTTTGATAAAATTATATAACTAAAAATGTCATGCACAGAAAGATTTAGTTTTTACATAATTAACAGGTTAAATCTTCTATTTTTCCTTTTAAAATTCCATAATTTCTACGTAATCAAATTATAAAATTTATGCAAATATGTATTGAAGATGATAAACGTTTTAGAATAAAAATATGCATTAATGATGGATATCGATTTATATTTGGTCTTCTTTCAAAATATCAACTTTCTAATCGCTAATTTTATATGAGAGTGATAATTGATTGACGCATTCGCTTGTATTTCTTTAAAATTATTGGGTCATACATTATCAGATAAAACCGAATATCCTTTATAAATACCTAGATAGATACATGATACCTATAAAAAATGGACCATATCTCATTTTTGTGCCTAATTTCATATTACAATCCCTTTTTTATTTAACATTTTTATTTTAGTACAAATTACTATCATTTATAGTAGTATTTAAACGATAGATTTTCAAAAGGAAACGAGAGTTTAACGTGAAAATTAGACCGATTATCATAACTCACACCAACGGTGGATTGATGTGTGAAAGCAAGAAGTTGTAAGTTATGATCATGGTAATTATTGTCATATAATTACAATTAGGTTACAAATATATAACTTGACCAATGTGGAGGCTGGTGGAAGTGAAATTGACAAACTTAGATAAAAACATAATCTTTTAACTAAAACATTGGCATCTCTTCGAAGTTATACGTATTATATTATTTGTACCCTTTATATGTTTTGCAATTGTACTTTTCATTTATGAAAAGAACAATCGTTTTTTTATAGCATTCAAACAATAATGGTTTACTTTGTAAATACAATAATAATAATGGTGTAGCGAATTGTCCTTAGTTATGTACATTCAAACAATAAATTATTGTCCATATTGGTGTCACATTGGTGTCTATAACAACTTTAGTTTAGCTTGACTTGTAAAAAATGATGGTTTATAATAAAGTAAACAACTAAGTACAAAACATTGTCTACGTATTAATTAGAACTCTGAATAGTCTATATACAACTCGAACTATATAGGAGTATTATGTAGATGATATATGCTATACCGATCTCCAATTTTCTAAAATCTCTTATATGACTCTAAATGTTATTTATCACAATATGATTTCTGTTGTAAGGAGAAAATTATCATGACAACAAATATTTCAAGCATAAATTATTTCTTAGTCGAAGAATAAAAAAAGGGAGATGTCACTTGATCACATTGTGCCCACTATATTTCATATACAATCGCAATAATATGGGTAAACTATTAATTGTCAACTACGAAACAATCAAATAAAATTTAAAAGAAAAAATATCTAAGATTATGAAAAAGAATATACAATGATAACCCGTGATTTTCACGGGTAACAAAACTAGTTAAAGATCAAAAGGCAAATTTGGCTAATGTGGAGTTAATGGGTAAAAATGGAAGAAAAGGGGATATAAGCTAGAAGCACCTCCCTGCATGTGACACCAACCACTAACCCGAATGTATGCAGGCAAAAGGCAATTGAATTTCATACTTATGCAAATTAATGATACATATTATGCAAGGAGTAACTACTCACAATCCTACATGAAATGGTCATGAATGACACCAGTTTTAAAGCTCTAAAACTTAGAATATATGAGTAGGTTGCCAAAATTTCAGGTCAAGTCTATTCGTTCAGCTAACTTTCAACATTAACTCGTAGATTATGCAATAAGATAATGCTAAAAAGATATATAGTTTATGTAAGGCTTAAGCAAAAAGGACTAAAAGTAGTGCAATTTTTGTAATACTCCGTATTTATAAGTCTTGGGGTACTCTATCGAGTAGGCCTTACTCTGTCGAGTAAGGGTAAGTTGCGTTTTAGAAAAGTTTCTGACCTGTTGGGTACTCGATCGAGTAACTAGGGTACTCGATCGAGTAAGGGGGTACTCGATCGAGTAGCCTTGGGTACTCGATCGAGTAGCCGGTTTACGGAGAGTTTTTCTCGGGTTTTGTTAATTATGCGATTAAGATATATAACCTTCCGTCATTGTTTCTAAATCACTTTTGCAAAACCTAATTTACTGTTTAAGAGAGAAGGCAAGTACGTTCTTAATCCTAATCGCATTGTTGACAAATCCCGGAGCTTGAGAGGTCGGATTCCATCGTTCTTTATACCTTTGTGATCCTTGCGTCGAGGGTAAGATCTGCATACCAATTTTATAGTATTTCGTCAAGTTTCGTTAAACCCTAATTTTGGGATTGGGGGTTTTTATGATTTGTTAAGGTTAGATTGTGATTATGTGATAGGAGAAGGATTTGTAAAGGAGGGGTTTTGAGACAGCTGCTAGATCGTCGGATGATTGTGTTGCTTTCCAGGTAGGATTTCCTACTCAGTATTAGTCCCATAATGGGATATTGGTTGATGTGTTGAGATTAATTGTTGATGTAATAATTGTATTGTGACGGTTGTGATTGTGATTGTGATTGTAGCTGTCATCTGTGGTTCTTGAGGCGTGTCCTCGGTGAGTGGGGTCACTTGCGGGAGTGGCTTCACGCCCTAGTTTCGCCTTCTGTGGAACCCGCCACAGAAGGGATGTGCACATTAATGGACAGGGTTATCGCTCACTATGTGGAGCGGGGATTTGGTGGGTACGGCTGCGGTCCCCCACTGGCAGGGCTGGTCCAGTGGACAGTCGGTGATTGAGATTGATGGGATTGGAGTAATTGTGTGTATGTGTGACGGTTAAGCTGTCTGTGTATCTTACTGTTGATATGTATATATATAAGTTGTGTGATTAGTAATCGACCCGTTTAAATGTTTTAAAACTGTGGTGATCCATTCGGGGTGGTGAGCGATTTGCTTGGTATATCTTGGATACGCGTGGGATCTAGCTGGGGATGGAGTCATCACATATCAGAGTCTTTAGTCTTCCGCTGTGTTTATTATAACAGTTCCTTTCAGTTGGTTTATAGTTTGAGAACAGTTGTAATTTGCTTACAGTTGGTTTTGTAATGTAATCACTTAAACTTATTTAATAAAGTATGTTTCTTCATTGTCTTATGATTATCATGCCTCGGGTAACCGAGATGGTAGCATCCTTATACCTGAGTGGTCCTGGTAAGGCACTTGGAGTATGGGGGTGTTACAATTTTATCATCGAAATCTACCGTTCCGACTCAACCAATATGCAAAAATAAACGTGAAGTTTTTTTATTTTTCTAAATTTTTGAATTTTTCATGTTTTAAAAAAAAAATAAAAGACAGTGCAAACAAAAATGCAATAAACGTGAATGCAAACTAAATGCAAATGCAGACTCAAAGGATGCATTACCCTCCCCAAACCAAAACGGACAATGCCCTCATTGTCCTCCAACATACACAAACAGAATAATAGGGGAAAGGGAAAATACAGCGCAAATGCAAAACAAAATAAATAAAATGAAAGTAGATAAAAAGAAATAAAGAACAAAAATACTTACCAGATGAACATCCCCAAACCAGTTAGCAAACTGGGGAAGTGAGTAGTTAGCTGCTACTCGGCACCACCCTCCTCGTCAAACACCTGGTAGGTGGGGTCCTCCTCCTCCTCGCCTCTCCTCCTCTGACGACCTCTCGCGTCTAAGTCAGCTCAGATCCTCTCCTCTCTCGCTGCCGAGTCCTCCTCACTCTCAGGCTGAGGGTACCTCTCTGCCGGGTACCGGTAAAAGGAAGGGTGTGGCCAGCCAGTTGAAACCGGACGACCTCGAATTATGTGGTACTCGTAAAGAGGGAATAAGGCAAGAGCCTGATACCGCTCCATACGAGCCACTCTACTGCACATATCCAAAATAAGCGCATCACGACCCCTCCTTGTCCATGACCTCAGGCGCCTAAAAAATGGCTGGTGGAATAAAATTAGCCGATAAAGCCAGCTGAGAGACATAAGGTGTATGTGTAGGCGTGTGTCCAGCCTGTGTAGGTCGCGATCCCTCTCTAACTTCCCTAACAGTGGGGGGAAGTCCTCTTCCATTTCCTAGAAACGGTAAGGGTGAAGTCAAGGAGGTAAGAAGGTGGAGGTGGTGGTAGTCTACCCGTCACAGTAGTCAAAGGTGAAAGACGGGGTAGAGAGGGTGAGGGTAAAGTCACGGACGGGGAAGTGCCTATCTTCCACGTCCGATGGTCACCTGCTAGCCAGTTCATAGAAGTATGACTGGAATGTCGATGACATTATCCTTATCTAAATAAGGAAAACCACGGGGAAAGTCGGAGAAAAGGCGGCGGGCAATGCGACTCACTAACCCACCACATGCTATCGTGCCCAATGATTTTAACCCGACAACGTTAAAATGCTGAGCTGTCAAATAGGCGATGTTAAAAAGGAACGGGGCACCGCTATCAATGTTCAGGTACCTGGCTAAAATGGACAGCTCAGTATTTTTAACGTTGTTAGGCTCGTGACTACCAAAAATGGGTTCTCCTAGCATACGGAGTAAGTAACGGGCTGGGGGTGTGACACCCCCATACTCCAAGTGCCTTACCAGGACCACTTAAGGTATAAGAACGTCACCATCTCGGTTACCCGAGGCAATGATAATCAAATGTCAATACAGAAACATAATTTAAATAACAATATAGTTTAAAGTGATTACACGATCAAAACCAAAACTGTTAAACTGAAATACAAGGTTCTCAGACGGTCTACTGATAAAACTATCAGAGCTATAAAACATCGTCTGACACAGCGGAAGACTTCTAACTGCCACGTGATGACTCATCCCGGCTATCCCATACGCGTCATATCATACTGCTCACCATCCCGAATGGATCACCACAGTTTTTAAAACATTAAAACGGGGTCAGTACTAATTACACAATCAAAGTCACACTGAAACAATCATACAAACAGCTCACACACAATCCCAGTCTCCATCTCCAATCACCTCATAACTGACTACACACTAAAGTGTGTAGCCCTGCCAGAGTACTCATCGCAACAGATACTCCTCGCCGCCAGTGGGGGACCGCAGCCGTTCCCACCTAAACCCCGCTCATCTCCATTGAGCGATAAACCCATGTTCATTTATGTGCACATCTCTTCTGTGGCGGGTTCCACAGAAGGCGAATCAAGGGCGTGAAGCCACTCCCGCAAGTGACTCCACTCAGCCAGGGACGCACCCCGAAGATCGCAGACAATTAAACAGTAACCACAATACAACATCAACAACCGTCTGAAACAATCAACAATAAGAAATCACAACCGTCTGAATCAACCAACAATCATTAACTACAGCACAATCACCACACATTATGTAACTAATACTAAGTAGGGAAACCCTACCTGGAACATCAATCACAGAATCAGACGATCTAGCAGCTGTCTCAAAACCTCTCTTCTACGAACCCTCCTCCTACACATATATTCATACAAATACTACCTGAATCATACAATCATAAAAACCCCCAAATCCCCAAATCTACCCAATTAGGGTTTTAACCAAACTCAATGAAACAATATAAAAATCATACTAGGAGCTTACCCACAATACGACGGTCTCAACGGCGTAAAGAACTTAACGATCCGACGACTCTAGCCATTAGGATTTGCCAACAACGCGACGAGAGATAACTACGTAACTTCTTTTTCTTTTGAAAGGTTTAGAAAGGTGAAAAGTGATTAAAGAAAATGACAGAAGCCTTTTATATTAATCTCGCGTTATTAGCAAAACCCGTCAAAACAAACCCGTAAAACACACTTACTCGATCGAGTAAGGCACTTACTCGATCGAGTGCCCCCTACTCGATCGAGTACCCACCTTACTCGATCGAGTACCCTACAGGAAGACTACTGTTTTGCGTCAAAAACTACTTACTCGACAGAGTAAGCCCCACTCGATAGAGTACCCATAGACACATAAAACCGTAGTATTACAGGGGGTAAGTGGATGTGAGCACCACGTCGTTGACCGAAGGGAGTGTGTGCAAGTGTAGTCAAAATCTGAGACACGAGCTTCCTCGGAGGCTCGATGCAACCGTCACTAGCTAACCCTAACCGTTCCCCAAACTCAGCTAATGCCAAGTAAAGGTAGTGTTAAACAAACGAAAGGTGATGCACTTGCTCCCATGGTCAGTCGCATAGGCCGCAGGGTGAAAAGCAAAAGAGTTGAAGAATTCTAAGGTCATTTGTTGATAGGTGAGCTCTTTCAAGGTGGCGAATCCCGACATTCCCGTCCCGTTGAGCAGCTCAACAAAGGGCTCTAAAATTCCCAATTTCTCTAAGGAAGGTTGACATAGGAAACGGGTCGATGTCATGTCACATTCCATCAAATTTAAAAATCGAGGACGGTGGGACGGGGATGTAAAACGTACCTGCAGAAACTCAGGTAGAGTTTCCGTGGAAGTGTCAGCAGCGTGCCTAGCAGCGACACGTAAAGCAGAAGCACGAAACCCCGTACCCAAATGTGAACCAGCAGCAGCGACAATAGTAACCGTTGGAGTGACAGGGGCAGCAGTCATGACGGGTGTCGACAAAGCAGGGGTCGACACCATAGTAGTGGTAGCAGCAGTAGTAACCACCGCAACAACAGTGGTAGAAATAGCTGGGACAGTGGCGGCAGTATAGGCTATATCGGAGAAGACGGTGTCGAAGTCGGCGCAAATGGTGTCGACATTGGCTTTTCGAGACCGATTACTTTACTGCTATCCATGAATATAATAGAAAGCAAGTTCCAATTAAAATCAAGCAACAAAAATCAAAATTTCTCCAAATCAATTTGTCAAACCCTAATTCGAAAAACATAGGGCAAATTGAAATTAAACAATAAGAAAGGGGAAGGAACTTACTTGTATGATTACCCACCAAGAAAATCAATTAAAATCAATAAGAACACAAATGAATCGAAATAATTCAATTTTTTCGCAAACCCTAATTTCGTAGAAAGCCCCAAATATGTCGAAATTGATGAAGCAAATAAGAGCAATTTATTTAATTGATGATTGGAAATATATTTGGGTAATTTAATTGATAAATTTGGGGAAGCAATTGAAGGTTTTAGTTAGGGAGATAAAGTGTCGAAGGGAATTGGGGAAGAACAAAATTCAAACAAATGAAATAGAAAGAGGGAAAGAAGTACTCCCTCGTGTAATAACAGCTCGATATGCTCGATCGAGTAGTTTTAAACTGCTCGATCGAGAGCTTTTTCCTTTCATTTGCTCGTTCAAGAGATCCGAGTACTCGATCGAGAACCCACAAAATTGGTTTGCTCGATCGAGAGGTTGAAACCACTCGATTGAGGACTTTTGCTTGGCCATTTGCTCAATCGAGGGCTTTCCTCCTAGCACGCTTCCCAATGGTCAGTGTCTTCCCAAAACCTACAATTTATGCAAAAATACTTCCTGCAAAAATACTAAAATAACAGTACGCAGTCTATATTCGGTCCTAAGCAAATTAAATCTAACTAAGCTAATACTATAGTCTATAACTAATAAAACAATTAAATGTCTAACGGAAATTCAACTTACAAAATGTTAAAAAACGGGATAGCGTCCCGTTTCATCCTTTGAAACAATTAAATAGCCCAAAACTGGGCTTCTGGCTTGATGAGGTCCCTTCAGTATTCATGACATTCGTTTTCGCTCTCCAAACATTTGAGCCATCGGAAGGAGAATAGCACGTCTCGTATATCGCATCCTTCTGCTTTTCTTTGTCAGGATTTTTCTTTCCATGCCCCCTATGATCTTTAACGTCTTCAATGCTAGGTTCTAACTGCAACGCACCAAGTCCGTTAATCGGATCTCCACTGTCCATTTCGCCAGGTCCTGCAGAAGATAAAACAACATAATGGTCCTCCATTTCGCTCCCAGGCTGGGGCGGAGGTGTCATAACAGCAGGGTATGACTGAATAACAGTTCTCTAAAGATCCTTGTCGGGGTCAATAGAGGGAATAGCATTGCATGGCATGACTTGCATAGGCGCCCTGCGAACACTGGACTGGGTGAAAGTCAAATCCTCCCCACCCACCTGAAAGGTTAGAGTCTTAGCCCCGACATCTATTATTGCATGAGCAGTATGCAAAAATGGTCTTCCCAAAATGATGGGAGTGTATGAATCTTCGGGTATGTCTAAGACTATGAAATCGACGGGAATCAAGAGTTTCCCGATCCTGACTGAAACGTCCTCTAAGACTCCTAAACGCCGTGATAATGAACGATCGGCCATCTGAACGGTCATGTTGGTGCATTGAAATTTCGTCAAACCAAGTCTCTTTGAGAGAGACAGAGGTAGGACACTCACACTAGCTCCTAGGTCACACAACGCATTATCAGTTAACGAAGTTCCAATATTACAAGGGATTGAGAAACTACCCGGGTCAGCCAGTTTTGGTGGAGTCTTATTCTGAAGAAGTGCGCACTACTACAGATATAGGGTATAACAACGGTTAAAGACCATTGTTATATAAAAAAGCGGACGTTGTTAAAGCATCCGTTGTTAAAGTTTTTAACAACGGTTGGTTTTTTTAAGAAACCCGTTGTGAAAACTATTAACAACGGTTAAAAACCGTTGTCGTTACGAGTCATTCATTGTGGAAAGTGTGACTAATTTTTGGTGGGAAAGTTATAACAACGGTTACAATAGAAAAAACCGTTGTTATAACTAAAGACAACGGTTTTTTTTTAAATATCCGTTGTGGAAAGTGTGACTAATTTTTGGTGGGAAAATATAACAACGGTTACAATAAAAAAAACCGTTGTTATAACTAAAGACAACGGATTTTTTTTAAATAACCGTTATTGTTTTTTTAAAAAAAAAAAAAAATACAAAGCATTACTGCCAAAATCCCTCCTGCATCAATTAATTATATATTACTAGATGCATTATTACTGCCAAAATCCCTGCATGAAAGGACACAATATATGGAATGCGAAGGGTTATAAGAGTTGAAGTAGGGATATGGCACAACTTCTTAAACAAAAAGCCATCGTATTAATTTAAGCATCAAACCCTAAACAAAGAGAGACAGAGGTAGGACACTTACACTAGCTCCTAGGTCACACAACGCATTATCAGTTAACTAAGTTCCAATATTACAAGGGATTGAGAAACTACCCGGGTCAGCCAGTTTTGGTGGAGTCTTATTCTGAAGAAGTGCGCACTACTACAGATATAGGGTATAACAACGGTTAAAGACCATTGTTATATAAAAAAGCGGACGTTGTTAAAGCATCCGTTGTTAAAGGTTTTAACAACGGTTGGTTTTTTTAAGAAACCCGTTGTGAAAACTATTAACAACGGTTAAAAACCGTTGTCGTTACGAGTCATTCATTGTGGAAAGTGTGACTAATTTTTGGTGGGAAAGTTATAACAACGGTTACAATAGAAAAAACCGTTGTTATAACTAAAGACAACGGTTTTTTTTAAATAACCGTTGTGGAAAGTGTGACTAATTTTTGGTGGGAAAATTTAACAACGGTTACAATAAAAAAACCGTTGTTATAACTAAAGACAACAGATTTTTTTTTAAATAACCGTTGTTATTGTTTTTTAAAAAAAAAAAAAAAAAAAATACAAAGCATTACTGCCAAAATCCCTCCTGCATCAATTAATTATATATTACTAGATGCATTATTACTGCCAAAATCCCTGCATGAAAGGACACAATATATGGAATGCGAAGGGTTATAAGAGTTGAAGTAGGGATATGGCACAACTTCTTAAACAAAAAGCCATACTTCGTATTAATTTAAGCATCAAACCCTAAACATATTAATTAAAAAACAACTCAAACGACACATATACTAATTCTAAATTCATTTCACTATCTCAATAACCAATCCATTATATCACTATCTCCACCCTAAACTCCAAACCCTAAATCTTTAAAACCGAATAAACTCCAAACTTCCTTCAATAATGAGTGATACCATTCGTTTAACATGCATTATGACCGAGTACAACAAAAGTTTCATACGCCGCTTGCAGGAAATCGAGAGGAAGAACATGCTCTTCCTTGAGCAAGCTCGGATCGCACTCAAGGGGGCCAAAAAACATGGCTTGTTAGAGCCGCAGATAATGCAGATATATGAAGATATTGCACCTGCGGAACGAAACCTCTAAATAGCAAAGGAGGAGAGGATGATTCTCATAGAAGAGAATGCATCCCTATATGAACATCTAAGAAATGTATTTTTAGCAATGCATTAAGTATATGTATATATATCAATTAATTAAGTTTATGTATGTTAAATGTGGATTTGTTTTACTATCCTCTCCATCATCTTTTTTGTTTTGTTTTATTTAATTTATTTTACTAATAAACGCAGAAAAACTATGCGAATAATTAGAGAAAGAAAAATGACGGAGAAAAACACATGCAAATAAAATAATTAGAGAAAGAACAATAATGACGGAGATGACAAAACCTAAAACCATAAAGCGATAGATATATACCTGATAATTAGAGAAAGAAAGAGACGATGACAACAACAGTGACGGAGATTATAAAGCGACGATGAGAAAGAGATGATGAGAAAGAGACGATGAGAAAGAGATGATAAGAAAGAGACGATGAGAAAAAGTGTGGTTGTGTGTTTGTGTTTGTGTTTGTGTTTGTGGCTGTAGCTGATCTGTGTTTGTGTGGTATATATTGTGGTATATGCTTGAAAGTATTGACAACGGTTATTACACATAAACCCGTTGTCATTAGATAATATATTAACAACGGTTCCTTTGACAACCGTTGTTAAAAAGTATTAACAACGGGTTCTAATATAACTGTTGTAATTACTTTTCACTAATTTTGTGCCAAATTATTAACAACGGTTATAATGTATTACAGAGTAAACTGTTGTTATTAGTTTTTATATTAACAACGGTTGTGCAAGTTTGACCCGTTGTTAAAACCAATAACAACGGTTAACAACACATAACCGTTGTAATTAAGTTTAGTAAAATTTCGCGCAATCCATTCTACAACGTCTTTTGGTGATTTTCATGAATAAGCGTTGTTAAAGGGCTGTGGTTGCCTGTATTTGTAGTAGTGGCGGAGCACTCCTCAGTCAAGGCCACCATCTTAGTTTCATCTACGTTCGTCTTACGTAAAAGTATTTATTTCATGAATTTCAAGTAAGAGGGTACCTGGGTTAGTAACTCGGCAAACGGAATGTTGATTTTAAGACTCTTCAAAAGATCGACAAATTTGCCGAATTTTTGTTCCGCTTTCGTTCTCTAGAGCCGTCCTGGAAATGGAACCTAGGGTCTGCAGGAATTATCTTTAATTGAAGAATTATCGTCCAAATTAGATTTAGACGACAATTTATCATCCTTAGCTTCATTATTGCTCGATCGAGTACCAGAACCACTCGATCGAGAACTTTTCTCAGCAATTGTGCTCAATCGAGAACTTTGAGTTGCTCGATCGAGAGACCTCTTTTCTGTACTGCTCGATTGATCACATTGTTCTCCTCGATCGAGCACATCTTCAACAATTTCACTCGATCGACCATCAGAAACCGGTCGATCGAGGACATCTCGTGAATTCATCACCTTGTCGTCAAAAGACGACTGTTCGTGAATAACAACTACAACTCCCGAGTCAGAAAATCCAGCACCTTTAGTTGGCATTATGGGTCCCTCATAAGAAAGAAAACTACTTAAACTGATCAAGTTTACCGTCTCATGTGGTTTCTTGTCAGGTTGAGACGGTAAATGGCCCGGTTGTCATGAAGATTGCTTGGTAGCCAATTGAGCTAACTGAGACTCAAGAAATTTAAAAGATGCATCTCTAGTTTGTTCATTTTTGTGCACCTGAAGAGCAAGTGTTTGCACTAGTGATTTCAACTCAGCTATATCATTGTTACCACTAGAATATGCTCCTTGTTGATGCGGCGGTGGGAAAGATGGAGGCTTTTGAAAGCCTTGTTGTTGATTCCGATGGGGGTGGAACATAAGTTTGTTGTTGATGCAGTGGAGGTGTAGGATTCAACACATTCTGGCAAGACCACCTCAAATTGGGATGAACTCCAGCTTGGTTG
This sequence comes from Silene latifolia, assembly GCF_048544455.1. Lineage (NCBI taxonomy): Eukaryota > Viridiplantae > Streptophyta > Magnoliopsida > Caryophyllales > Caryophyllaceae > Silene > Silene latifolia. The sequence continues at coordinate 39,865,216 of NC_133535.1, read as the reverse complement.
TTAAAATAGGAGCCTCCATGCCTGAATTGTTGAAAAGCAAAGACTTGCTACTTCCCAGGTAAACATTCCAATGCACTATGTCCCTCAGTACCACATCTCTCACATGAGACGGTCTCTTGTCTAGACAACAAATGAACTGTCTGTTGATTTCCCGCAGCCTGCAATTCTAGCTTATCAAATCTTGCATTCATGGGTTCCAGTTGAGCCACAAATGTAGTATTATCTGTAGAAACTATTTCTAGTGCCACTCCTTGGATTCCCATATTCAGCACAATGGGTAGCCATCTCCTCTATTGTATGCCAGCCCTTATCATCATCAATGTTATTCTGAAATCTTCCATTGGCTCCAGCATCTAAAATGGCACGGTGGTCATCATACAACCCATTGTAGAACTGGTTGCACAAAAACCACTGGCCAAACCCGTGATGTGAGACAGACCTAACCAACTTCTTAAACCTGCACCATGCTTCATACAAGTTCTCAGTCGGACTTTGTTTAAAACTTGTAATCTGCCCTCGCAATGTATTAGTTCTCAATGGAGGGTAGTATCTCTTATAAAAAGCAAGAGCCAGGGTTTCCTAATCAGTAATCCCGGCTGCAGTCCAATCCAAGTTAGTCAACCACTCCCGGGATCCATAAGTAAGAGAAGAAGGAAACAAGACTTCCTTTATCTTCTCTTGTGTTACTCCCTTAGTAACAGGAATGGTAGAACAATAATCTGTGAAGACCTCCATATGCTTCCTCGGATCCTCACCAGCTACACCTCTGTACAGGTTTCTCTCCACCAAATTAATATAATAGGGGCGAATATCAAAGGTATTCCCCTCATCCGTTGCAAGTTTGAAACCTTTGGGAATAGAATCAGCTGTCGGCTCAGAATGACTAGAAATGTTAAGCATCTTCTCAGATTTAGTAACGGCTGCAGAAATAGAAGTGTCTTCCTCTAAAGACTGAGCTTCTGCAATAGTAAAGTTTTCTAGAACAGGTTCAAGAGTACTCAAGACTTCCCCTCGACGAGTCTCTCTCAATAAATTATGTCTACGGTGAAAAGTCCTCTCTGGTTCAGGATCAGCTGTTACTAACTCTGACCTGTTGGACCTTGGCATAAAAAAAACTAAGAGAAAAGAATAAGAACTGCCTCAAGGAATTGAAAATCCCTTGAGACTAAAACAAACTAAATAAAAACAAGTAAATAAAATAGTTGCCTCCCCGACAACGACGCCAAAATTTGACACGGCTGTCGCAACCCTATCAAAAATAAACCAACCGGCTCTAACTAATATTGCAGAGGTAAGTCGGGTATCGTACTCCACAGGGAGGCGGTCACTATCTGCTTGTTATTTAGTCTGCCTAAGGTCACAAAATGGGGGGTTTTCATTTGAGTTGTACTAAACTAATGAACCAAAATAAGAACAATAAATTTAACGATAATTAAAATAGCAAGGGAGAAATAAAGATGTGATCAAATAGAGAGAAAGATGCCAGGATGTCGGTTTACCATGATGTTACACAATTCAGTTAAAGGTAGGTCAGTTAGTCTGATGTGAGAAGGGTAGTGGAAAGGTCCTTCTGGTCTGCTATCCGCCCTAGATTAATAATAAGAGGGAAGAAACGAAATAACATAAACTAAATTAACAAAGAGATTAAAGGAAGATAAATTAAGGAAATAAAAGAATTAAAGATGCAAAGGATAAAGAATTAATACAAGAATTAAGAGAAAGGAAGAGAAATGACAGAGTTTAAGATCCGGAATAAGAAGAACAATGCAACGTAATAGAGGTTCAAGCCGTGAAAAGTTCCGAACCCTTAACCTAATAAATGTTTTTCTCTTATATAGTAGTAGATTTTATTATCTAATAATATAATATAGCTAAATATAATAAGTCTCGACATAAATCCTGCACGTCAAACTTGGTTTTACTCGATCGAGTAACATAAAGTTGGTCGATCGAGTATTTCTTCCTCAAAAGCTCTCGATCGAGTACAGTAAGACTCAAGGTAATCGATCGAGAGAATCAAAGTACTCGATCGAACACAAAAAGTACTCGATCGAGCACTAAATTACTCTATGAGTGGTTTCAGCGCGTAATTCCTGCTTCACGCACTGAACTTCAAACGACCTCCATTTCTTCGTTACTTGTCGGAAACAAGCGATTTTCCCGGCGTTGGAAAGCTAAGAGGATACGCTTTAATCTCCAATTGGAATCACCTGATTAGCAGTTGTATAACTCGATATATGGCTCTTCAAAGTAGGCATTTGTAATTTGAAGCTATTCCTTTGCTCACCTAGCTACCTTACTTCTACGCACATCATAATTAGTAGGTTCCAAGCTATGGCTCAACTCATCTCCAAAATGTATGCATAGGGACATGTTTTAAGCTTGATTATGCTCCTCTTTGGTTCATTCCTGCAAATAGGACAAGAGAAACCAAAGTAGACTATTCGGGGCATTTCATAGCCTAAAACTACGAGAATTGCATAGAAATGCGTGCATATGAGGCTCAAAAAGACTATATAAAATGCACGTATCAACAGCTTAGCACAATTTCCACGTTCACAATCAACGATAACCATTAAAGTCGTACCCATCATATTTATTAATAACAACCAACACAATATAATATAAATTCCTTCCTTCCAACAAATACAACAATATCAATACACAAACAATTCACTTCAATATATATCATCGACAATGTTGTACAATAACAAACGAGAATTGAGTAGGATTTATCCCTACCTGGAGAGCAAATCCAATTACGGAGCTTAAAGCAATCCAAATAATAAAGCAGACGAACCCGATTATAAATTCTTCACAATCCGTTACCTAACATATTAATAATTCATCCAATAATTAATTATTACATTCTAATTATTATTTGTTATTCAATTTAATTATATATTATTATTATTAGAGGATTACGATATGAAAAACCCAATTCAGTTATAAATCTGAATAACCCAAAGCAAAACCCGTCACAAACACCAAAATCACCTCCTTGTACACGGTTTAGAAACCGTGTCCACCACCTCCCTTAAATCCACCTACACGCGACAACACAAGCCACCAGTGCCACCACCCAACCCAGCTACCTTCTGCCTCCACCACGACGCACCCAATGATCCCCCAACCACCAGCCTTACCGCCACCGTCACAAGCACCACACAAACACACGCCCTAAACAGCCCTCCTCAAAACCCGACACAACCGATACATCACACACACTCACCTCCTTACACCACCCCACGACAACCAGTGGCCACCACCGTGGTCTCCCTTGACCCAAGGTGGTCCCACCACATGCCACGACCTCACACGACAACCCACAACCCACCAAAAATGACACATGACCCATATATAACACAAACACGCTACAACCACCACAACCTGACACCCACCGTACCAACCACCACCTGCAATAACCTAGACACAACCACTAGGACTGCCCACCACCGAAAATGCCAACCACCCAAGTCTCAGGTAAAGTCGACAAACATACAAGGTAGAAATTTTGTCTTAAATCCCGCGACAAACGCCCCTTTAGACACCAATTCCGCCATCCACGGTGGTCAACAATGGTCACGGCTGGTCCTACTAGAATCACGACGGTCAAAGGTAGCTACTAAGGTTAACGTCGCTATTCATGGTGGTCTATGCGGTGTTCATACGATAACTTAATTTAAGACGATATAAACATAAATTACGACGATCTTACCTTTTATCGTTTAATTGCTCCTTCCGTCTCTTAAATCTCCTTCTTCTATTTTTATGAATTATTTTTCAGACTACCCTTGTATTTATAGTCTAGGTTTAGAGAGTATAATATACTAATTAGGAAACTATTGCCTTATTACAATTATTATAGGAATTATTATTATTATTTTTTTTTTATTTTTTTTTTTATAAAAGGATGCCCGCAGCTTTCATTCAAAGAAAAATAAAAGTTTACATGAAATTGGTGGGGAGCCGAGAAACAATCTGGGCTCCCACACCCTTAGCAACAGCAAAGCTAAGTCTAGTAAAAATGTAAGCGGCCACCCGAGCCCCCGCATCCTGAGATACCGAGAATTTCTGGATCCGCTTGAGCAAGGCAACAACATCCGAACAGCATGGTCGTACGATCAACAAGGTTGAAAGTATTCTGGAAATCAACCAGCAACATAGAAAGTCCCACCTCAGTACCCTTGGCCTCAATGAGCCGATTCAAGGCATGCAAGATAACATCTCCTCCACCGGACACACCCACCCCAAACTGAAGACCACCAAAATAAGAAGACAATGAAGGTCCAACCAAAAAAGCACCTACCTTAGAGACAAGCTGTCTCCAGACAGTGCCAACAATAGGACGAACACCACCACCCGGTTTAACAAGCGGCGTGAGAGGGGTGCTGACAATGTACTTACCCAGAGCTAGAGGACACTGACCCTCAAGAAAAAGATTAACCACCTTGTAATAGAAGTGATCAAATCATCAGAGATAGCCACAGCAGCGCCACTCAAATAGTCCATAAGGTGCTGGGCACGAAACCCATCCCTCCGACAAGAAGTACTACGTGGGAAGCTCCGAATCATATCCAAAACCACTGTCAAAGAGGCAACCAGAGGATGATGATCCCCAGACAAAGGAGGCAATGAAGGAGGTGGGGCAACATGATACTTCTCACGCAAGGCCACAAGAGTGGCATCGGAGTAGGGGGCGACCCCAGAGGAAGAAAGCACCCGAACAACAGCAGTATAGGGACCATCGCCAATCTTCCGCCGACATTGATGGAGGTTAAGCTCACTCAAATCAAGATCCTCCTCCATATGAAACGAAGAAGGACCCTCATCCAAACACTCCTACAACAACTGCAAACCCCCCCTGGGTGTCCCCCAAGTAAGAATAGCCCTGACATTACTCTCCTCCTGACGCTAGCGCCGAATAACAGTCCTACACTCAATATTACTCCGAGGAGCGAAGGTCTTAAGCAGACACAGAGGCAAAACAAGCAAATGAATCCAGTGGTAAAGGTCACCAGGGGAATCGGCCACATCATCTAAACCTCCTTTCAAAGCCCGAGCATACCCAAGACGACACTTGGGAGGAATAAATTTCACGGTGCGAAGGCCCAACGACAACAAATGATCAAGCGAAGATATAGACCACTGAACAAGCCCAACACCAACATCAGATGAAGAAACCGAAGGAGAAGCAGCCAATGGTCTCGGAACACCGTAAATATGAAAGTTGTAGAGGCCATCAACACACTCAGGAGGCGCCACAATATTCCCCCGACTATGTCGACATCTAGAGCGACTGGTACGGGTTTTAAAGCACACCCCACACAACCAGAGCCCCATCCGCTTCAAAGTAATCTCGGCATTAGAGAAAACAGTCAGATTATCAGCAAGCTGACGCGTAAGTTCCAAAGCACCATCTTGACAATGCCGGTCCTGTAAATGTTTCTGCCATGCAGCCTTAGTATGGCCTTTACCAAAACCATCCGGACACGCATGAAGACTCGAAAAAGGACAATAAAACCGTACAAGTTCAAGCATGAAGGAAGAACCACACCTCCAACCTGCACGAAAAACAAGAGAGCCACCAACAACCACCCGAACGAAAACCACTACCCAGGCTCACGCACAAGCAGCTAAAAGCTCAAAGAAGACAAGACACCCGAAAAGGAAAGCAAAAAGCAACCAGTGACGTAGCAGGTGAACCGTAAAAAAAAAACCAGCAGCCTGGAAAGACCGTTGGCAGTCGTACTGTAAAACAAAAACCAGCAGCACACAAAGGCCGTTGGCAGCCGTTTATAGCGAGCAGAGTAGCAACTAACACCATCAATAGCAACCAGCAGGTTAACCGCCACCAACCAGCAACCCACAAAGTCACCGATGACTGGCGTATCAGTCCCTGACCAACCGCAACCAGAGCAGCACCACCCCAACCCAAACGGAACCCCGACAATAGGCAACACAGGCCAAAAACACAAACCCACCGGCAAAACACAAACCCAACAAAACCCAGACAGAACCTACAATATCCCACGAACTAGGACGGCAGTGTCTGTCAGCAGAGGGAAGGACGACCAGTAGCAACAGTAACGGGAAAAAAAACGAAACCGTAAAACGAAGGAGAAAAACGAACCAGAAACCAAGTGAAACCTTACTGGAAAACACCACCAACAACCACACACGACGGCGATGGGAGGTCTAAGATCGGCGGGAAGTGACGTGGTGGTCCAACCAGGCGGCAGCCAGCGGCAGGCAGGAAGAAGATGCCCTAATCGCTGAAGGATCGCACGCTTTCACCTCTCTCTAGTGAGAACCAATCCCCACCATTCAATTTTGATCTAAGGGACAAGATTTAACATCATCTTAAAGGTTAAGCTTTAATATTACACACAATCCACCCAAAAGTCAATGAACAAAAAGTCAACACCGGTCAAGGGTGGTTGACTGTTGGTCAATGGTGGCCGCCGATGGTCAATGGTGGTGCCGGAATAAGGCGATGGGTCAACGGTGGCCACCGATGGTTGAAGGTGGTCAAGAGTCCGACAGCCAGTCATGCGGAGGGTCAATGCCAGTCAATGGTGGTTGAAGGTGGTCAACAGCCACCAATGGTCAATGATGATCAACAATTTCAAACTTAAAAAATGTTGTTGATGGGGATTGAACCCACGAGCTCTTGGTTAAAATGCATTTACTTTTACCACTGTGACACATGCATCTAGTTGTTATTTTTGTATCTCTTTTAATATATATCTTTGTTAAGACCTAAGTTAAAACAATATGTACCTCTAATAACTATTAAATGTACGTCCAATTTATATTTAATGTACATTCAGTATAAAGTCAATGTACATGATGACTTAGTTAATTGTACTTGATAAAAATTGAACAACATATTTTATGTACTTAGGTTAATTATTCTTTGTATCTATACTTTATATTTAATGTACTTCCAATATATATAATGTGTCCCCGATGAGTAAGTGAAATAAATTTAATAAATAATGGTAGTAAATATGATATGTGTTTAGGTATTTTTACCCAAATCGATTAATTAGGGTCAATGTAGTCTATATTCGTTGGTTGGATGTATGTTTGTTCGTACGTCGTTGAGTAAGTAGGAAAATAAAGTGCGTAATGTAAATTGACACGTAAGATTTTGGTGACGCGGAAAACCCAATGTGGGAACAACCGCGGGAGGGACGGTACCCTGCCAAGTATTGAACTATATGAATAGGAGGATGATTACAATAGTAACGTTTATACTAATCTCGCTGACGCTAGGTGTCTGGCCTGCAAGATCTCAGGTGAACGTATATTTGAAGATGGTATGCCGTGGAATTTTATGTGAATGCATAAGTGCGGATGTCTTGAATATGATGTTGAATGTCTTCTTGATTTGCTTCCTTGGCTATTTATAGGGTAAGAACCCTAGATATATCCTACCTTGAATATGGAAAGGGAATATTATTTCCATAAGGACTTCTTTCCAAACCCGGACTCCCTTGTCAATTCTCCCTGATCTCCCTAATTTCTCCCAAACTTCCCCCTGACACTTCTTTCCTTAACACGGGCACCTTCTATGACGGGCTCTTGATCCTTCTTAAGCCTGTTTCCCCTTTTCCTGACTGCGGGCTCCCTTCCTCCTCATCACTTCTTTCATAGTCTTTATTTTATCAAATGGGCCTTCTTTATTATGCTATTTTTAGCCCAAACAGTTTGCCCCAAATTTCTTGTGAAGTACGCTTTCAAGTATCGAGCAAGGAATTTCACGTAACCAAATACTAAACCCTACGCCGTCTTTTTACTCCTTCCCATGCAACCCATCATTTCCAGCCGCCCTACTCCTCTTTCTCCGCACCCAACTCCCTCTCTCCTCTTTATAACTCCAACGTCCCTCTTCCACTCTCATTAATCACTTCATATCATTTCAAAAAATCTTCTCTCTTAAACCCTCAATCTTCCTTTTCCTTTATTCTTCACCGGCTTCACTGTTCCCCTTCCCCGTCTCCATCATCAGGTAATCCATCTTCTCTTCTTCTTTCAATCTTCATTTTCTCTCTCCACCATGGGTAAAACTCGACAATCCTCGTCAACCCCTACACCCTCCGACCGTAATCTTGACCCCACTTTCCCTTCTCGGGGACTTTTTAAACATCCACATGACTGTGACTCCGCCCTAACTCCGGTCGACATTCCTATGATCAAGAATCTGCTGGGTCTTGGTGATGGGGTGGATATCGCCATCCCTGAACCGGGACAAAAAGCTGACGCCCTCCGTCCGGGGTGGGTCAGTTTCTACCTATACCCGTTTAAATATGGCCTCCGTTTTCCTTTCCCTAAACTCATCCAAGATTTCATTTTTACCAACAATTTCGCCATGGCACAAATTTTTGCTGCCATATGGAGAGTTCTTCTCTATTCTCTGGCCGCTGGTCGAAATCTTGTAAACCCGTCACTCGGGCGTCGGCCCACATGTACGATGATCAGATCCTGGGCAGGGGTCAGTTCTCATTCCGGGGCCATGGAGAGGCTCCCTTCAGACACGTGTCAAAATCCTGTGATGAGAAATGGTTTGAGGACTCCTTCTACGTGAGGAAGGACTCCATCCAGCCTCCTGCTGATTATATTTTCGAGAAATGGGTTCTGACTTCGAGTAAGTAGCCTCCCTGCCGCCTGATTTATTTTATCTCGCTGCTTACTAGCTTACTTCATCGTCTTCGTGCAGGCCCCCGTGACCTTACCCGTATTGGCGCTAAGATCCCTGCCTGCAGCAAGCTGTTCAGCATTTCTGAGTCTGAGAGAAAGTTCCCAGACCTGCTTCCTGGTTTTTCACCTGCTTCCTCCTCCAATCCTCCCCAATAAGCTCACAGTATGTCTTCTGGTAAGACTTCTGCAACCACTTTTATTTGCATGTTGTTTCTGCTGATGTTTTAATCATCTTGTCGTCTGAGACTATGTATGCTTGCAGGTTCTAAAGTTGATCCATTGGAACTCATCCTCCAAAGCGCTAAAAGAAAGAGACCCTCTGCCAGCCCTGATGTGGCCTCTGCCTCCAAGAGGAGTGCTCCTGATGCCTCTTTTCGGACTCCTCCTGCAGTTTCCAGTTCAGCTGCACCAGAGCCCTTAGAAGTTAGTCCGCTGTCTCGTCATCCGCCTAGTCCTCCTGCTAGTCCTCGCGCTTCATCCAGCGGAGGCATTACTGCTCATTTCCCAGAGGGCTTCGGGAATGTGGACAAGGTGCCGCGTACTGGCCGGAGATTGACCAGTTGCTCTTTCCTCCTGTTAAGGAGACGTTTTCGGAATTCTCCCCAGAGGAGATGGCTGAGAACGATGTGCACAATGCCTTCATGGTAAATATTCTTCGTCTTCTACCTGTCTGTCCATCTGCTTCTTGCTTAAATTCTGCTTCTCAACTCTCTTGCGACTTCGATTATTCTCGCCCCTTGAGACTCTTGATGCACTCTACAACAGGAAGATGATCAACATAGTGCAGACCACCAGCCGTGCTACCAGCGCCAAGAACCAGGAGCTGAAGGAGACTATTGCAGGTCTGGCACAGCAGCGGGTTGATCTGAAGGAGCGTGTGGTGGAGTTGAAGACTGAGCTTGCTGTCACCAAGAAGAAGTTGAAGGAGGGGGATGATCAGCTGGCTCGAACCCAGGCGGTGTGCAGCACTTTTTCTGACTCTCTGAAGCAATCTGAGGAGAAGATCAGTGAGTTGATCTCCCTGGCCACCAACGTTGTTGCCTATGCCACCTGGCGAGGAAAGATCAGTGGGATGCGTGCTGCCCTTGAGGAGGCTCCCACCCAGCAGGCCGTAGAGGAAGAGGAGAAGCAGCTGGAGATGCTCTACCCCACCCAACCTGATCTGAGCGTGCTGATGCCGGAAGTTGGTGAGGTGAATTCTCCTGTGCTGGCTAAGCAGGCTGCTGGGGTGAAGGAAATGTAGATCTATATACATACTAACATACTCATATATGTTTAAATTAATTTGTCATAAAATTAAATATGGATTTTACGCATGCAAACAAATAAATATAATAGAGAAGAAATCATATTCTTATATTGGATGTATCGGTTTTATGGGCACAAAAGAAATCTCCTTTTCTTTTGTTCTTGAGCTTTCCTTATGGATGAACCAAGATCCAAGTGTAGGATATCTCCCTAAGCTTTATACCCAAGGCTTACTCTTAATCAAATTAATATTATATGAGCTAGTAGAATATTAATCTTGTGAAAAATTGAACCAAAAATTGTTTGGTTTTTACTCTCTAAAACCGGTTAGAGGAGAGGGATTTTAGAGGTTTTTCTCTTTCTAAAATATTTTTAGAAGTAAGAATGAATAATAATGGATAGATACACACTAATGCATGTAGTGTTTTATCAAAATATAAGACAAAAATCCTTTTGTCTTTCCTAGGGTGAAACCGGGTAGGAGGGTAGAAAGGGGGAAGAGAAAGACCCAATGCATGCCCTTGTTTGCCTTCACAATGCAAACTAGGGTTGCATGGCTAGGCTCTTTTGGAATGATTGTGTTTTCCACTTATTTAATCAACCACAATTAGCCTAAACCACCTCCAATTTTCGGCACTTATGTTAATATGGATTCCATATTATTTTTGTCAAATGTCAATATGTCACATGTCATATGTAACATAAATTGTTATGCATTTTTAACATATTAAAAATCAACGTATTAATAAAATACGTCATATACAACAATCAACTTAGTAATTCATAATTACTTGTACCAAAATATTTCACCAGTTTATAAATCGTATTTACAATAATTCATTCAAATTCAATTGTTTCTTTAAACAATAATTTCATCCGAGTAATGATACAATTCGATTACTCAGACCGTATCTCAGCTAATCACATTTCAATTCGATACGTAAATTTTACTTCCAAAATCGTCCGTCAATTTTTCAAGTAATTTAATTAACTCGTAACATTATACGATTAATTAAATGATCAATTAAGAGTGTTGCCCTATAGGTATGACCTAGGGGTCAATCGATCACCACCGTCACACGACAAGTAATGTCAAACTCTAGTCACCAATCATTACCGATATATGTTGACCAGTTGTGATAACAATATTACTTCCCAATTGTATTCTATATAATGAGACTTAAACATGTGATCATCATGATCAACAGTCGTGATCGCATTATTGTCGGATGACACATATTCCAACAATCTCCCACTTGTCCTCGACAAGTGTGCGTCACCAATTCTCTTGTCCTATTACTATCTCCCACTCAATGCAAGGTGTCTTTCAGGTCGTACTTGCAAGTGATCATATCGAGAGTGGTTTCCTCGATCCGGAGTATAAGCGATTGACCGGATTTATCCACTCGGATACCTTCCGAGCGTGGCCACGCATTTCGATTCATTACTCCTCGAGTGGCCCTGAGATATTGTTATAACCCTGACTAGGGGTGGACAATTCCTATCGCACTTATTCCCTTCGACTAGCCACAGCCATCATAACCCAAAATATGCCCATTTGACCCCATTTACGAAGGTCGTAGTAACACAAATCAAAGTTAATCTGAAACTGTGCCATCTTAGGTGAATAGTCTTTAGTCAAAAGAATCGACTCATTTGAATACTATAGTAGCTCTCGCCACGACCAGGCTATATAAATTTGCCAGAACTCTATAAGCGGTCATTAGGCCCGACAAAATGTTCCTAACAGTCTGCCTATGTGATCGACTAGTCATCTCACATGAATCTATGGCACTTGAACTTGCCATCAATCGCCTCACACTCTAGTCACTTCGAGACGTCACCTCATACAAGTGACTATGGGCAAATACTATGTTAATCCGAGTTCACTTTAACGGGGTTCAATTGTCACTACAACCCGTTTGGATGTAACAATGCATAAATTAAAGATAAAAGACAAATGTGATTATGAACATGAACAAAAACAACACTTTTATTTCATTTCAAAATCTAACAAAAATTTGGTACACGTTTAAGTCCCATGGACGTAACATGTCTATCATGCTTAGCCTGCGATAAAGGCTTGGTGATCGGATCGGCTATGTTGTCATCCGTCCCAACCTTACAAATCGCAATTTCCTTCCTTTCAATAAAATCTCTTATTACATGATATTTTCTAAGTACATGTCTAGATCTATTACTAGACTTTGGCTCTTTAGCTTGGAAGATCGTCCCACTATTATCACAATAGAGAGTGATGGGATCATTGGCGGTAGGTACTACTTTTAGACCTTCCGTGAATTGCCTGATCCACACAGCTTCCTTGGCAGCTTCGATCTTTGCTATGTACTCACCTCCGTTGTAGAATCCATGATTCTGACTTCCTTGAAGCTTCTCCAGCTAACGGCACCACCATTGAGCATGAAAACAAAACCAGCTTGTGATTTCATGTCATCTCTATCTGTTTGAAAACTTGAGTCCGTGTATCCATTAACACGCAACTCAGTATCTCCTCCAAACACTAGGATAGAGTCCTTAGTTCTTCTTAAGTACTTAAGGATGTTCTTGACAGCAATCCAGTGACTCTCACCTGGATTTCCTTGATATCTACTCGTCATGCTCAAGGCATACGAGACATCAGGGCGTGTGCATATCATGGCATACATGATTGATCCGACAGCGGAAGCGTAAGGGATCTCATTCATGCGTTCAACATCATGGGGTTCGGAGGGAGATTGAGTCTTGCTCAATATCATTCCGGTTACCATAGGTACCAAACCCCTTTTGGATTTGTCCATGCTGAACCGTCGAAGAATCTTATCGACATAAGACTCTTGACTTAGTGCCAATATCCTCTTGGATCTATCTCTATAGATCCGGATACCTAATATGCGTTGTGCCTCTCCTAAATCCTTCATTTGGAAGTGGTTACCTAACCACTTATTAACAGAAGACAACATTGGAATATCATTTCCAATGAGTAGTATGTCATCGACATACAAGATTAGGAACACAACATTGCTCCCACTGAATTTCATGTATAAACATGGTTCCTCAACACTTCGAGTGAAACCATTTTCCTTTATGACATGATTGAATCGATGATTCCAACTTCTAGATGCTTGCTTAAGACCATAAATGGATCTCTTAAGCTTGCACACTTTGTTAGGATTTTTAGAATCAACAAAACCTTCGGGTTGTATCATGTACACCTCCTCTTCTAAATGCCCTTTTAGAAAAGCGGTTTTGACATCCATTTGCCATATTTCATAGTCATGAAATGCGGCAATCGCTAACAAAATCCGTATGGATCTTAGCATGGCTACGGGGGCGAAGGTCTCATCATAATGGAGACCTTGGACTTGGGTAAATCCTTTTGCCACTAGCCTAGCTTTGTAGACATCGTCATGTCCTTCTATGCCATTCTTGATTTTGAATATCCATTTGCATTGAAGGGGTCTTGCCCCTTTAGGCAAATCTACCAAGTCCCAAACTTGGTTTTCAAGCATAGAATCCATTTCGGACTTCATGGCTTCAAGCCATAAAGAAGAATTAGGACTAGAGATTGCGGTCTTGTAGGTGGTGGGCTCGTCACTTTCTATAAGCAACACATCGAGTGTTCCATCTTCCTCGATAAGTCCCACATATCGATCGGGATGGCGAATTACTCGGCCCGTCCTTCTTAGTGGAGGAGGTACAACCACGTTAGACGACGAAGGAACGTCTTCTTGCGTCTCTATCTCGGTTTGTGGCTCTTGAACTTCATCAAGTTCAAAATTTCTCCCACTCTGTCTTTTAGAAATAAATTCTCTTTCTAAGAAGACAGCCTCGCAAGACACAAACACTTTATGATCTTGAGGTTTGTAGAAGTAATATCCTCGAGAGGTCGAGGGGTAACCTACAAAGATGCATTTTTCGGATCTTGGGGCAAGCTTGTTGTCGTTCTTAGTTTTGACGTAAGCATCACATCCCCAAATCTTCATATAGGATATATTCGGGATCTTACCCGTCCACATCTCACATGGAGTCTTTTCGGTGGACTTTGTGGGACTATTGTTCAAAGATCGAATTGCGGTTTGTATCGCAAATCCCCAAAACGAGTTCGGTAACTCGGTTTGACTCATCATGGATCGAACCATATCAAGTAAGGTTCGATTTTTCCTTTCGGCAACACCATTAAGTTGAGGTGTTCCGGGTGGAGAAAGTTGTGATATAATACCACGACTTTTCAAGTGTGAATCAAATTCAAGGCTAAGGTATTCTCCACCACGATCGGATCGTAGTGCCTTAATCCTTTTATTCAATTGGTTCTCTACTTCGTTTTGAAATTCCTTGAATTTCTCAAACGCTTCACTCTTATGTTTCATTAAATAGATATACCCATATCTACTTAAATCATCGGTGAAGGTTATGAAGTAGTCATAATTACCACGAGCGGTGATAGTCATTGGTCCACATACATCGGTGTGTATGAGTCCCAATAGCTCACTAGCTCGTGTCCCTTTACCACTAAAAGGATTACGAGTCATTTTGCCAATTAGGCAATATTCGCATGTACCATATGATTGATAATCAAATGGTGTAATCACATTAGTCGAAATTAATCTTTTGATGCGATTCTCGTTTATGTGACCTAATCGACAATGCCAAATGAACACTTCACTTGGGTCACTTGTTTTGAGTTTCTTTGATTGAATGTTATAAATATCATTTGTCGGTTTTGAGGTCTCTAAAATGTATATGCCATTGATTGAGGAAGCTTGGCCTATAATCAAGTCATTCCTAGAAATAGAGCAACGATTGTTCTTAATGACAAAACAAAAACCGTCCATGTCTAGCATGGCGATTGAAATAATGTTTTTAGAGAGCGTAGGCACATAAAAACAATTATGTAAATACAACTCAAATCCGTTTGGCAAAGCTAGAACATAAGTTCCTTTGGATTCGGCCGCTACCCGAGCTCCATTTCCAAGGCGTAGATCCACATCTCCCTTGCTAAGCTTCTCCACATCTCTTAAACCCTGTAAATGATTACAAAGGTGAGAACCACAACCGGTATCTAGTACCCATGTCGTAGTGGAAGTATAATTTATATCAATAACATAAATTTCTTTAGGAATTTTACCTTTCGGAGTGATGATTCCTTCCCTTATATTTCGCAAATATACGGGATAATTCCTAAGCCAATGTCTCATGCCATAGCAATAATGGCACTCATCATTAACTTGCTTGAAGTTTTTGATTTTCTTTCCCTTCTTCTTGAACCTCTTGCCCTTTGAAGCAAGAACTTGATTGCTAGAGCTCCCACTAGCTTTGGCATCTTTATCTTCCAGAGACAAAGACCCTATAGATTACATGAGGTAGTCTTCCTGAGACGGACTCATACGAGGTCTAGTAGTAGTGGGTGGTTTAGAAGAAGTGATGAAATTAAGGTTTCCATCCGAACCTATCCCGAAATGAAGTTCTCTAGCGGTGTCGAAATCATTGTTGGAGCAAATGTCATCAAGAACATTGTGGTAAGATTCAATAGTTATTGGTGCGGTAGCATTTGATGGATTCATTGTAAAGAACTACAAATATGGAGGAAAAAGGAAATATTAACATTTGTGTTTTTAAATCATACTTGCAAATTAACAAGATATGAACATTTATATAGTGACCTCTACCCAACTATAATAAATGATTCCAAGACCCAAATTCATATCGACTTAGGCACGGTGGGGCCGATACATCCTTTATCAATATAACTCGGTGGATTAACGTTTAATCGATTCTACTTTTAGAACTCTTGGTCGATAATATTACATTAACAATTATCTTTAGCCCAAAACACATCGACAAGGGCACGGTGGGGCCGATACATCCCTTATCAAAAACTTTTGTTGAGTTCAATCCAAATTTCGAATAAATGTGTCCATGATTCAAACCCACATTAACTTGGGCACGGTGTGGCCGATACATCCCTTATCAACATGAATTCGGTGGATAGACATTCATCACCCACTTCCCCTACGTAACAAGGTTTGTACCCCGGTGGGGCCGAGCGCACTCCCTCGCGAAATAGGTTTTCATGGTTTCTACTACTTGGTAAGGCTATGTCTCAATTAATTGTTTTAGCGAGAGGTTATGTCAATTTATTATCTATCACGTTTTAAGTGAACTAAAGCGGTGAACTACGATAATTCTTATTGACACGGTCGATAAACTCGATAAAATGACAATGCATGTTTAGTTATGGCGATTTAGCAATGCATGTGACATAAAATAAAATGCAAGCATAAAAAAAATCCTAGTATGGCCTTCCTAAAATAGAAAAACTATTTAACTATTACATATTCGGAAACCAACTCCATTGGTCCCTTGAACTTCGGTTGTGACACGCATCTCGAGATAACACCGTCTTTATGTATCGCCATTCTTGAAGAAATCCGTCTTTGGGAACTCCGGAATGAATAAAATTACATAATAAATTACGTAATTTCCTATTATACATATGTAACTAAAATAAAATAAATCTATTAAATTACAAAACGGTGATACGAGATCACAATAAAATTACAACCGAATCGATATTCCCATACATTTCGGGAAATACCAATTAAAATCTATCGCCATACTAAGTAAAATTACATAATTCAAAAATTACATAAATAAAAATTATGACAATCATAAAGAAAAATGCAGCATTATAATATGTATGAACATGCTTCATTTTATGCTAAATCGCCTTTAATTAGCCAATATCGTATATTACTCGGTTTTTACGGATTTGCGTGATTTCAACATTTTATAATCACAAAAATTACATAACCTCATATTTATGCACTAGTTAATTACCCTAACCACTTAGGACTCAAAATTTAGTCTTCACTAATAAATTGACCATAATTAACTTATATTACAAAAATTGTTCATAAATAGTCCAAAAATTACAAAAATAAGCTATTAAACTTCAAATAAATCACAAAATTTCAAATAAATTCAAAATTTGAAATTTAAATTCATGAACATGCTGGAAAAATACCATGACACTCATAATGTTCAAAATCTTAGGTTAAAAATTTCGAAAATTTTCCGGAAAAACAATGTTGCGGTTTATCGATTTTAACTAAAATAATCATAAAACATGAGAAAAATTATATTCATTAACTTTTGAATTTTAGATCTGAAAATGATAATAAAATGCAACATTTGATGTTTTTCCTAAGTCATAGATTATGTTTTATTAATTTTTCACTAATAATGTCACTATTTATGTTATTTTTCTTCAAAAATCCATAAATCATGCAAAAAGACTTCTTTATAGCCAATTATTTTACAAACATCTTGTAAAATTGCATGTGACAACATATTAAATTTCTATGACCAGATTCGAAATTTAACTCATATTAACCTATTTTTCACCTAAATCTGAATTTAATAATGAAAAATCCATTTTTCGAGCATAACAAGTCCAAAAATTATGAAAATTTACAGGTTATCTCAAAATAATATATGTGACAATATATCCAAAAATCACTGGAAAATTCGAAGTATAGCAAATTTTAGACCGAAAATGACATTTTTACTCATAAAATCATATTTAAATGTCATTATTGTAAAATATGAACAATAAAAATCCGTAAAATTAACCAAAATATCCTAAAACATTTTAGGACCAGAAATATTAACATGCATGAATTAATTTCGTGATATATCATAATAACACAAATTTTACATGTTTTATATGTTATTCTTATAACTCGGAAAAACTTTTAACCGATTTGCATGCAAAAACCGTGGCTCATGATACCGATTGAAGGAAATGTAGATCTATATACATACTAACATACTCATATATGTTTAAATTAATTTGTCATAAAATTAAATATGAATTTTATGCATGCAAACAAATAAATATAATGGAGAATAAATCATATTCTTACATTGGATGTATCGGTTTTATGGGCACAAAAGAAATCTCCTTTTCTTTTGTTCTTGAGCTTTCCTTATGGATGAACCAAGATCCAAGTGTAGGATCTCTCCCTAAGCTTTATACCCAAGGCTTACTCTTAATCAAATTAATATTATATGAGCTAGTAGAATATTAATCTTGTGAAAAATTGAACCAAAAATTGTTTGGTTTTTACTCTCTAAAACCGGTTAGAGGAGAGGGATTTTAGAGGTTTTTCTCTTTCTAAAATATTTTTAGAAGTAAGAATGAATAATAATGGATAGATACACACTAATGCATGTAGTGTTTTATCAAAATATAAGACAAAAATCCTTTTGTCTTTCCTAGGGTGAAACCGGGTAGGAGGGTAGAAAGGGGGAAGAGAAAGATCCAATGCATGCCCTTGTTTGCCTTCACAATGCAAACTAGGGTTGCATGGCTAGGCTCTTTTGGAATGATTGTGTTTTCCACTTATTTAATCAACCACAATTAGCCTAAACCACCTCCAATTTTCGGCACTTATGTTAATATGGATTCCATATTATTTTTGTCAAATGTCAATATGTCACATGTCATATGTAACATAAATTGTTATGCATTTTTAACATATTAAAAATCAACGTATTAATAAAATACGTCATATACAACAATCAACTTAGTAATTCATAATTACTTGTACCAAAATATTTCACCAGTTTATAAATCGTATTTACAATAATTCATTCAAATTCAATTGTTTCTTTAAACAATAATTTCATCCGAGTAATGATACAATTCGATTACTCAGACCGTATCTCATTTAATCACATTTCAATTCGATACGTAAATTTTACTTCCAAAATCGTCCGTCAATTTTTCAAGTAATTTAATTAACTCGTAACATTATACGATTAATTAAATGATCAATTAAGAGTGTTGCCCTATAGGTATGAACTAGGGGGTCAACTGATCACCACCGTCACACGACAGTAATGTCAAACTCTAGTCGGCCCAATCATTACCGATATATGTTGACCAGTTGACAGTAACAATATTACTTCCCAATTGTATTCTATATAATGAGACTTAAACATGTGATCATCATGATCAACAGTCGTGATCGCATTATTGTCGGAGGACACATATTCCAACATGGGGGTGATGCTGGAATGTCCCAAGACGCTGCTGACGGAGCTCAGGGAGCTATGGCGGCTGAGGATGCTCAGGCTGATGCGGTACCTGAAATGAGAGGTCAGCAGGCAGAGGAGATGCCAGAGGTGGAGGTCATTAATGTGACCGACAATTAAGTTTTTATGTTTTGATGAACTTTTTTGGCAGTTTGGCCCAGAGGTGGCAGACTTTGTATGTTTTTTAAACTTGTTCTGTGGTTGCTCCGCCAAGGTGGCGGTTAAACTTTGGGCCGTAATTTGGCCATATTTTGAAAGGCTCCTTGTCATAGTTTGGCAAAGTTTTAGCTTATATATCGTGTGTTTGTTGTTTATCTTCCCTGTTTTTAGGAAGTTTGTGTCGTGTCAGTCTGCTTGACTGATTTAGGCGAGTCCTGTCACCCTGAAAAGGCTAACGTTCGACTCGCCTAATCGCCGTGTCAGCCTGATGGCTGATTTAGGCGTATGCCGCAATGTAAGGAGGAGTGGCCGTGTCAACCTAGGAGACTGATTTAGACCAGCCTGGTCAGCCTGAAAAGACTGATCCAGACCAAGCTAGCTGCCGTGTCAGTCGGATGGCTAATTTAGGCGTATGCCGCAGTGTTTGGACTACTTAACCTTGTTCATGACGCAAGGTGTGTTCATCTCGTTTTATGCCAGCAGGGGCGTCATTGAGGCAAGTTTATCGTCATTCTAGGACCAAATGGAGACGCTGCAGGATTCTGGTAGCGCAGATATCCCTACGTTCCATGTTCGTTTTTTTGCATGCATTGGGGCCCCGATTAATTGCGATTAGTGCGAGCTACGTCTAGGGGTGGTATCGGGGGTATTTGGATAAGCGTATTCGGTGTCAACCAGGCTCCCTTTCGTATGTTCCACGATCCGTCACTTTGGTGAGGGTGCTCCTTGTGGAGAAAATAGGTTGGGCATGTTGGAGTGTCGTGTGCCTTGTCACCCGCGTTGGCTGGTTGTGATCTGCTAGACATCCTTTCAAAATACCATAGACACTAGAATTCAAAGTGATGTACTTAGAGAAGCCTAAAAATAAGAAAATCTATTAGAATGATGTGAGATACCTGTCGCCATCTCATGGGGTACCAGAGCAATTGTGGTCCCAGGACGCTGCCAGACCACACTATCCAATAGTAGTTTAAAGTCTTAAAAACAACTTAAAGACACCAGAAATAAGAGTGAAATTGGCAGTATGCTTACTACCGGATTTTATTTTATCTTTTAAAAACGATTTGGCTTCTCATAGTACATTATCCTGAAAGCTAAAGTCTACTTATTATTAAAAGTAATATCTCTTCAGGTGAAGTATGTTCCATGGGCGTTGTATGATTTGACCATCCATAGTCATCAGTCTGTATGCGCCATGGCCAACAACTCCTTCTACCTGGTATGGTCCTTCCCATTTGTAGGCGAATTTGCCTGCTTTTCGATTCTTGGTGTTCTGAAACACCTCTTGGAGAACCAGGTCTTCTACCTCCAGGAGCCCCGACTTTCACATTCTTGTTGTAACTCCCGGCCACCGATCGTTTGTAGGCGACCAAACGGATTTTTGCGCTTGCTCGCACTCGTCAATTGTGTCCAGGCTTCGGTCATCTCGCATTGTTCGGTTCCCTCGTCATATTTTCATACCGTGAGTGGGAACTAGAACTTCGATGGGATGACTCCTTCCGCGCCAAACACCAGTCAAGGGTGTCCGACTGTTGCTATCTTTGGTGTCGTTCGTCTCGACCATAACACTAGTGGCAATTCATCCGCCCACTTTCCTCTTAACTCCCGTAACCTCCTTCTCGATTGTCCATAATGATTTTATTCTTTGGATTCGACTTGCCCATTGGACTTTGGAGTCCTAGGTGCCGACTTTTTAAGGTGATGTTCCACCGGCACAAGATCCTCGGTATCGTTGGAGATGAATTGTGAGCCATTGTCATATATGATTTCTGATGGGATACCAAATCTGCAAATGATGTTTCGTTTTATGAACGAAATGACTTGTTTGTCTTTTACCTCCGTGAATGCTTCTGCCTCTATCCACTTGGAGAAGTAATCTGTCATTGCTAGCATCCGTTTCATTTCCCGTGGGGTGGTAGGGGGCCTACTATGTCCATGCCCCATGCCATGAATGGCCAGGGAGAGATGATAGGGTGCAAAGGCTCTGCTGGCTGGTTGATCATGGGCGCTGAGCGTTGGCAGGCATCACATTTTAGTGTGTACTCTGCTGCATCTGCCTTCATTGAAGGCCAATAATATCCTGTCTCGAGGGCTTTATTTGCCGAGTCCCGCCCGCATGGTTTCCACATTCGCCATTGTGGAGAGCATGTAACACGATCTGTGCTTCTTCCTTGTCCAGTGCACCGTAGGTAAGGGCTCTAGCGATTTTTCGAATAATATATCATCAATAAGTATGAATCGTGGCCTTTATTCTAAAAGCTCTCACTTCCTTCTTATCATCTGGTAGCTTGTTATGGTGCGGCCCGGATCTAGGTAAGGTGTGCGCGATCGTCTCTTTGGATCGGCTACTTGGTCGGCACTGCTGTTTGGCCGAGAGCTCTCACCTTCCTCTCAGAATCGCTGATTTCCTTTTCGCTTTGTGGATCCTCCGTTCACCCCCGTCTATTTCGTCGCTTTCTCGGATAGAAGGTTCGAATATGTGCTATTGGAATGTTGGATAGCTCTGTTGGTTTGAATGTTGCCCCAGGGTTGCTAGGGCGTCCGCTTCCACGTTCGATCTCCGGGGATCTGTTTAAGCTTGCAAGTTTCGAATTTTTGTTTTAATTCCTTTGCTACTTTTAGGTATGCAATCATCTTCGAATCTCTGGCTATAAACTCATCATTCACGTGGTTGACTATTAACAGAGAGTCACCGGATATGAGCAGTGTCCGACCCCGACTCCGAGCTAGCTTCATTCCCAATATCAAGGCCTCGTATTCTGTTTCATTGTTGGTTGCCTTGAATTCACATCTTACGACTTGCGCTATCGGTCTCCCCGTGGTGATCGCAGAATTAATCCTACACCGCCCCCTTTGGTTGGAGGCTCCATCGATATGCATCCGCGGACTTGTCTCGCTTGCTTCCTTCTAAAGTGAGGATCTCTCGTATCCGCGGATTTCGGATGGTGGATCAAGTCCGACACGAAGTCGGCCGATGCTTGTGATTTGATTGTTGTTCTAGGGTCGTATTGGATGTCGTATCCACCGAGGTGTACAGACCATTTAGACATTCTTCCCGACGATTCGAGGCTTCCTCATGATAGCTTTTAGCAGGTAGTTTGTCACAACATGTATGATGTGTGACTCAAAATAGGGACGCAGTTTTGTAGACGCTACTACCAATGCTAGTATTAACTTTTCAAGAGATGTGTACTGGTCTCTGCGGCAGCAGAGACTTGCTTACGTAGTATATCGTTTCGCTCCTTTTCTTGTTCTTCGACCAAAACAAAGACTTATCGCTACTTCGTGACGGCTAGGTATATGAATATTGGTTCTCCAAGATCCGTCTTTGATAGCAAGTGGCGGTCACGAGATAATGCTTGACTCTCAAGGCTTGCTCGTGCTCGAGGTCCATTCAAACTTCGGCTTTTCCTTTATATGTCGTGAAACACCTGCATTTGTCCAAGATCTTGAAATGAACCTGTGGTCGCTACCTTTCCAGCTAGTCTTTGAACATCTTTAGGCTTCTCGGGTGACTCACTGTAAGACGACTTTGATCCGCTTCGATCTTTGGCTTCTATTCGTCTTTGAGTTATAATATAGCCTAAGAACTTGCCGTAAGATACTCCGAACGTGCACTTAGATGGGTTTAGTTTCATCTTGTATTCCCGAGGGTGCCGAATGTTCCCCGCCGGATGCCGCATATGATCCTTGGCCTTTTCGATTTCACCACCATGTCATCAATATACACCTCCATTGTTCTTCCTATTTGTTCTTTGAACATTCGGTTAACCAGCCTTTGATATGTGGAGCCTGCGTTCTTTAGGCCGAATGGCATGACGTTGTAGCAATATATTCCTCTCTCGGACATAAATGATGTCTTCTCTTGATCTGCAGGATCCATCTTGATCTGATTGTATCCACTCCATGCGTCCAGGAATGTTAACATCTCGTGTCCATTGTTGCGCCCACCATTGCATCAATATGAGGCAATGGGAATGGATCTTTAGGGCATGCTTTGTTGAGATCGGTGAAGTCCACACATACTCTTCACTTCCCATTCTTTTTAGGCACCACCACTACATTAGACAACCATTCTGGATATTTTACTTCCCTTATTTTCTTTGCTGCCAGCAGGCTATCTACTTCCTGGTTGATTACCTTTTTTCTCTCCGCTGCAAACTTTCTCCTTCTTTGTTGAATGGGTTTACACTTTGGGTCCACGCTAAGCTTATGTGTTATGATGGATGGATCTATTCCTATCATATCATCGTGTGACCATGCAAAGGAATCCATGTTATCTTGCAAGAACTTGACTAGTCATTGTCGTAAGCTTCGTACATCCCGCTCCAATGAGCACAGTTCTTTCGGGTGCACTGTCCGGGTTGATCGATCCAGCTCTTTGCTGGGGTTCAATGTATTCGTCCTGGATAGGCCGCTTCTGTAATTGCTATGTGGGAGGGCTGGCAGTGCACTTGAGCGCCTTTTTATATCAGCCTCTAGCTTCCTCCTGATCTCCTCTTATTGTTTCTACTCCCCATGGTGTGGGGAATTTTATGCACTGGTGGTATGTTGAGGGGACTGCTTTCATTTGGTGCAACCAAGGTCTTCCTAGGATGACGTTGTAAGTAGAGGGCCCATCTATAACCAGGTACCTGACTTGCTTGTTGACTCCTCCCACATAGGTTGGGATGACTATCTCACCTAGCGAGCGGGTTGTTTTTCTCCATTTGAAGCCTACTAGCGGAATAGTCTTCTTCAGAATCCTTCTCGCCGAATCCCATGTTCTCTATGGTTTTCAGCATGATTAAGTTGACCGAGCTTCCTGTATCTACCAAGACCTTTCTGACTGTGCAATTGGCCATTGACAAGGTGATAATAAGTGCGTCATGATGTTCTCGTTCATCGTATGTATCTCCTTCATCAAAGCTTACTGCTGGCAGATCACTGTGAGAAATTCTGCAAGAATTAGCTGGCCTGTCTCCTTTGATCTCGGTGGCATGTCTCTTAGTCTTTGAGTATGTCGGCCGCTTAAGTCTCGAGAGCCTTTGTTATCACGTTTATAATTTTAGTGCATGTGGGTGGGTCGCGGCTTGGCGGAACCTACCTTATCCCGCCGCTTGCCCCCACGTGGTTATAGGTGGCTCGGCCTTTCCTTGTTCGTACAGCGCTTGATCTCTCTTCTTAATCAGTAGCAATCCTCGAGTGTTGTGTCCGATATCACGATGGAATTCACACTTCTTCTTGCTATCCTTTCTCCAAGCTTGCTCTCCTACTGGTGGGTTGGGCCACCTGACTCCATCTCCCATCTCTCTGAGTGCCTTCAAGATTCCTCCGATACCTGTAGTGAATCCATATTCTGCCAGGGTGGGGAGTAGCTGGTTTTCCTCGATTCTGTTGACTCCCCTCCCATATGGTCTGTATCTCTCCTCCTTCTTGTTGGTGGTTTGCTTTCTTCCTGATTTCTCCACGGCTGAAGTACTAGAAATACTCGGTGTGCTCGTAGGCCGGCTCGGCTAGGATATCTTCCTCCGTCCCGATCGCGGCGGTGCTGCTTTTCCTCGCATCGCTTCGAAACTATGGCGGGGATGCATAGTCGGTTTGCTTGTATAGGTCGGAGTCGTGGTGGAGGCCTCTTCGAAGGCTTCTACTCGTTGAGACATCACACTCTCATCGCTACCTTCTCATTGTTAAACGGTATTGTATTCTCCAATGCTCTCTCCGCCCCCGGACGATTCTCGTATGGGTCTCCGCGTGCTTCGTGGCTTTTCGTCGCTTGCGAACTGTTGAGTAAATGCGTTCACCAATTCAACAAATGTAGATATCGACCTGTTGGGCAGGCTTACAAACCATCGGAGTGCCGGTCGTGTTAGGGTGGACCCGAACCCTTTGCACATGCAAGCCTCCTTGACTTGCCCTACAGCTGGTACCGTCATCATTTTCTGCTTGTATTGGCTAACATGATCAAAGGGATCTGCTGTGCCGTCGAAGAGAGGCATGTTTGGATTTGTGAATCCCTTTGGCATGGCTGTGATGGATATGGTGTCCACGAATGGTGAGTCGGCGTAACTGTCTAGAGCTGCTTTCTCGAGTGGGGGTGGTAGCCCTGGAACATTGCTCAGCATCTCCTTTAGCTCCAAAGACTGCTGATTAGTTATATTGGCTGAATCTGGGGTTCGCCTGTCAACTGTCTGCATATTTCCTCCTGATCCGGGCCCTGGAAGGTTCTGATAGGCTTCGGCAGCCAGGGGGGTTGTAGTAACGAATGTCTCCTGCTGCCAGTTTATTTGCTGGTTTGACTCGGATCCTGCTACATGTGTCTGATCGATTGCTGCAGGACTGCTGACGGGGAGGCCACCTGTTTGTATCCCTATGCAGCTAGTCGGCTGCCAGCTATCTGGTGTGAGGTATCCTAACCCTCGTGGGGTTATTCCTCCATCTGATGGTATCGTAGCCAAATCCAATCTTGTAATTATTTCAGCTGGTATCTGCCTGCTGCCTGATGCTCCTTGTGTCAGATCTACCAAGGGAGATCTCCCTTCACCGTCTGTTCGCCGGAGTGTTGATTTCTTTGCTTTAGGAGATCAATTTGTGCCCAGAGCTCTCTGTCTCTCCTTCTTACCTCAAAGATCTCGCTCTCCTTTGGTCTTCTCTCATGTTTTCCATAGCTTTCGAAGATTTTCCACGCCGGCGAGCGAGGATTTGCGTGGGACCAAGGCGGCGGAGTGACGCCCGAGCTTGATGTTCCTTTGTCCGATCGGTCCGAGTTGAGACAAGCAGGGGTCTTAGGAGGTAAAGAAGCTTTTTCTTTGTCGGTATGACTCTTGAGGTATGTCCGGAGCTGCGTGGCCACCGTTGATGTTGGATTTTGAGTAGATGGTGGTGGTGGCGATGGATGCCCGCTCCCGACACGGCTTCAGATGCTTGCTTATCCATTGTGTATCTAGGATATCAACGATTGACGACCACAATGCCCCACGGTGGGCGCCAAACTGTTTAGGTATTTTTACCCAAATCGATTAATTAGGGTCAATGTAGTCTATATTCGTTGGTTGGATGTATGTTTGTTCGTACGTCGTTGAGTAAGTAGGAAAATAAAGTGCGTAATGTAAATTGACACGTAAGATTTTGGTGACGCGGAAAACCCAATGTGGGAACAACCGCGGGAGGGACGGTACCCTACCAAGTATTGCACTATATGAATAGGAGGAGGATTACAATAGTAACGTTTATACTAATCTCGCTGACGCTAGGTGTCTGGCCTGCAAGATCTCAGGTGAACGTATATTTGAAGATGGTATGCCGTGGAATTTGATGTGAATGCGTAAGTGCGGATGTCTTGAATATGATGTTGAATATCTTCTTGATTTGCTTCCTTGGCTATTTATAGGGTAAGAACCCTAGATATATCCTACCTTGAATATGGAAAGGGAATATTATTTCCATAAGGACTTCTTTCCAAACCCGGACTCCCTTGCCAATTCTCCCTGATCTCCCTAACTTCTCCCTAACTTCCCCCTGACACTTCTTTCCTTAACACGGGCACCTTCTATGACGGACTCTTGATCCTTCTTAAGCCCGTTTCCCCTTTTCCTGACCGCGGGCTCCCTTCCTCCTCATCACTTCTTTCATATTTTTTATTTTATCAAATGGGCCTTCTTTATTATGCTATTTTTAGCCCAAACCATATATAGCTATAATTATTAAAATATACATTTATTAAATATTTCATGTCCCTTCAATATTATTAAAATGTACTTGAATAATTATTGAAATATGTCTTGTAACTAATTAAGATATACATGGTATGTAACTTTAAAATTTATTCCTATAATATATATTTAATGTGCCTCTTATATAAATAAAATGTACATAATAAAAAATTGAGTTATAATTGATAACTAATTAAAATAAACATGATATGTACCTTTAATAAGTATTATATGGACCTATATTATAAATTTATTGTACATCTCATATACATAAAATGTAAATGATTTATTCATCCGTGCAAGATAATTAATTAAAATAAACATGATATGAATCTATAATCGTTAATAAATGTACCTATTGTAGATATATTTAATGTACCTCCTAAAAAAATTAAAGGTACTTGATGATTTGTTGAAACATGATTGATAAATAACTTAAATAAACATAAATACTTTGATATGTACCCATAGTAATTATAAGATGTACCTATATCATATAGTCAATGTACGCCCTAAAAAAAATTAATATATATAATATATATATATATATATATATATATATATATATAAGATGCACATAACGAATTAATGATATGTATTTGAAAAGTAATTGAAATATACATGACATGTCATACAGAAAAAATATTATGTACCTTCAATGGTAATAAAATGTACCTTTGACATAAATATATTGTACGTATATACATTTTTCATTAATTTATAATAATTATATAAATTATAAGTTCAAATAATAATTATCATAAGTACATAAAATATTTTGATCAATTCTTATCATGTATATTTTACTAACTGGGCATTACAATGATTTTATACTATTAAATGTACTTCTAGCTTATATTAAATGTACCTTTAGTATAAAATCAATGTACATGCTGAGTTAGTTAAGGTTACTTGACAAAAATTGAACAACATATTTTATATACTTGTGATAATTATTCTTTTTATCTATACTTAATATTTAATGTATCTCCAATATAAATAATGCGTCCCCGATGAATAAGCAAAATAAAGTTAATAAATAATTGTAGTAAACATGATATGTACCTATAATTATTACAAAATGTACCTTTATTATAGATGTACCTATATCATATGGTCAATGTACCACTTACATATATATATATGATTGTAACACCCACTCATACCAAGGTACCTTACCAGGACTACCCTAGCATGAAAGGTTGTTACCATCTCGGTTGCCCGAGGTTAGTACCTATCAAAAGCAACTGTCCCAAACACATTTATTAAAATACGGTAAATGTAGAAAGGTTACCATGTTCCAAAATCCAATAAATGAGAATCCGAATGCTAACAGCTACAAAACAGACGCTAAGACTCATGATGGTGATACTACATCTGGCGTGACGACTCTTTCATGACTGCCCCAAGCTCACCAAATGCATTACCTGTCACAACCTGCTCACCATCCCCGAATGGATCACCGCAGATTTCATAAAACAACATCGGGGTCAGTACTGGTCAATCAAAATAAAACAAATACACAAGGTAACCAGCTGATCATCCACCATTTCCGGTCTCCCGAACTCACACAGTAACTAACTACACACCGAAGTGTGTAGCCCTGCCAGATTACCCATCGCAACAGGTAATCCTCGCCGCCAGTGGGGGACAGCAGCCAATCCCCACCTAAATCCCGCTCATCAACGAGCGATAACCCTGTCCCTTAATGTGCACATCCCCTCCTGTGACGGGTTCCACGGAGGGCGAACTAGGGCGTAAAGCCACTCCCGCAAGTGACTCCGCCACAATCATCACAACACCACAACACCAACACTCCGATGATCAGCAGATAACAGTAAACACAAAACAATCACATCTTAATTCAATCAACATAAACTGAGTAGGGAAACCCTACCTTAGCAACAACAGCAATGAACAGAATCAGGCAACTAGAATGGCTCATCTACGAAGTCTTCGCCTATACAATAATCACATAACACAATTACTAATTGCATAACCCCATTTCCCCCAAATCATGATTAAAGACAAACCCTAGAACAATTACCACAAACATGGGGATAAAGACTTACTGACGAAAGGATGAAAGATTGAATACGATTTCTATGCTTGTCCACACACACAAAGGAGAGATTCGGAGTGATTAGAGCGTCGTACGTTGATTAGGTTTTGTAAATAGTGTTTTATAAACTGATTATCGAAATTATATAACACCCTAATTACTCCCAAATCAAACTGCTGAATATTACTCGCCAGACCGGATACTCGGTCGAGTATAGAGTGTACTCGGCCGAGTATCCTCTACTCGGTCGAGTATTCATCATACTCGGCCGAGTGTTCCACGGCAGTAGCCAAACAGACTCCACGACACACACACTACTCGACCGAGTAGGCCATACTCGGTCGAGTAACAGCCTATAAAATTCGTAGTATTACAGTCTTCCCCCCTTAAAAAGAACTTCATCCCCGAAGTTCACACTCTACCCGAAATAAACACAACAAAACGACCTCCCGACACAACATACTAACACTATACAAGCACAAAACATCACAAAACCCGACTAACCCGACTCAACTAAGACAAAAACACACGTGCGACCATTTCCTACCCCACTAAAAAGACAACGATTACGTCCCCGTAACCAACCATACCTGATCAAAAAGGTTAGGAAAACGCTCTCGCATAGCCTCTTCTGGTTCCCATGTGGCCTCTTCCACATTGTGATTGGACCAAAGTACCTTGAGTAAATTTGTCTCACCATTCCTTGTCTTGTGTACTTTGCCGTCTAGGATCTCCTTAGGAACCTCAGCATAGGATAAGGACTCATTAAGCTCGATATTCTCAACCTCAAGTACATTTGATGGGTCACTCACATACTTCTGGAGCTGTAAAACATGAAAGACAATGTGGACTCCATCCAAAGCTGGTGGTAAAGCTAACTTGTAGGCTACCTCGCCTATGCGATCTAAAATCTCATAAGGACCTATAAACTTCTGGCTTAACTTACCTTTCTTTCCAAATCTCATCACTCCTCGCATAGGTGACACTTTCAAAAGGACCTTGTCAACTACTGCGAACTATATGTCTCTGCGGTGTAAGTCGGCATAACTCTTCTGACGATCTTGAGCTGCTCTCATCTTTTGACGAATTACCCGAACCTGCTCAACCGTATCATGTACCAGCTGTGGTCCTAAAACCACTGCCTCTGAACTGTCGTCCCAACAAACTGGACTTCTGCACTTCCGACCATACAAAGCCTCGAAAGAGGTGTCATCCCGATACTGGTATGTTAACTTTTGTTATACGAAAACTCGATCAGATCAAGCCTTTCCTCCCAACTGCCCCCAAACTCCATGGCACGTGCTCTCAACATGTACTCCAGGGTCTTTATAGTTCTCTCAGTATGACCATCAGTTGCAGGATGAATAGTGTGCTCATCTTCAAGGTAGTACCCATCAAATCCTGCAGTTCTTGCCAAAACTTGGATATAAACCTCTCATCACGATCAGATACTATATCCTTAGGTATACCATGTAATCGAACCACATGTCTCCTATAAACCAAGGCCAGCTGCATCTTGGACCAGGTATCCTTCATAGGAACAAAATGAGCTGACTTTGTCAACCGATCAACAATTACCCAGATCATGTTATTACCTTGCTGTGACCTAGGTAACCCAACCACGAAGTCCATAGAGATTGACTCCCACTTCCACTCAGGTACCTCCAAAGATTGAATCTTACCTTGTGGTCTCCGCTGCTCACCCTTGACCCTCTGACAGGTCAAACACCTAGCCACGAACTCAGCTACATCCCTCTTCATGTTTGGCCACCATAAAGTCTTCTTAAGGTCTTTATAAAGCTTATCACCACCTGGGTGAACCGAATAAGAAGTGAAATGAGCCTCTGTCAGGATCACTCTCCTCAAATCTGCATCCTCAGGGACACACCACCTCCCATCAAAATGAACACTCCCATATGTGTGGAAAGAAAACCTGGAAACTGTGCCACTCTCCACTCTAGACTTCCACTCTTGGATCTTTGGAACAAGCTCTTGCTTACTCTTGATGTTCTCATACAAATCCGGCTCGATCGTCAAATCCCCGATGGCATCCCCTTTCCTTATCATAAAGATCCCCATCTTAGACATCTCATCCCTTAGCTTCAGCAAAGACATGACTGTACATAGCGAATGAACGCTCTTCCTACTGAGAGCATCTGCAACAACATTAGCCTTACCCTCATGATAGATGATCTCCATATCGTAATCCAAGATCAGCTCCATCCATCGTCTCTGTCGCATATTAAGCTCCTTTTGAGTGTAGATATACTTCAGACTCTTGTGATCTGGAAACACCTTAAAGGATGCCCCATAAAGGTAGTGCCTCCAAATCTTAAGATAAAAAACAACTACATCCAGTTCTAGATCATGAGTAGGGTAGTTCTCCTCGTATGGCTTCAGCTGCCTCGAAGCATAAGCTATAACCTTTCCTTCCTGCATCAAGCCATAACCCAGATCATTCTTTGAAGCATCGGTATATACTTCAAAGTTCCCACATCCCTCTGGCAAAGCTAGAATAGGAGCTGTGGTCAGACGTTCCTTTAAGGTCTGGAACGTCGTCTCACAACTCTCATCCCAGACAAATCTGGTCTCTTTCCTCATCAAAGTAGTCATAGGTCGTGCGATGGTAGAAAAGTCTTTCACGAACCTCCTGTAGTAGCCAGAAAGGCCCAAGAAACTCCGAACCTCAGCAACACTCTTTGGTGATTCCCACTTGGTCACAGCCTCAATCTTGCTAGGATCCACGGACACTTCTTTCTTAGATATGACATGACCCAGAAAAGCCACCTCCTCTAACCAGAACTCACACTTTGATAACTTGGCATAAAGCTGGTTCTTCCTTAGAGTCTGCAAAACTATTCTTAGGTGCTCCTCATATTCTTCCTTAGTCTTAGAGTAGACTAAGATGTCATCAATGAAGACAACCACAAACTTATCCAAAAACGGACTGAAAATCCGGTTCATCAGATCCATGAAAGCTGCTGGTGCATTGGTCAAACCAAAATGCATTACCACATACTCATAGTGGCCACAACGGGACCGGAAAGCTATCTTTGGAATATCCTCATCAGCTATCCTCAATTGGTGATAACCGGACCTCAAATCGATCTTAAAGAACACACCAGCTCCACTCAGCTGATCAAACAAGTCATCAATCCTAGGAAAAGGATACTTGTTCTTCACTGTGACACGGTTAAGTTCCCTGTAGTCGATACATAGCCTCATGCTCCCATCTTTCTTTTTCACAAACAACATTGGAGCTCCCCAAGGTGACACACTTGGCCGGATATAACCCTTGTCTAACAGCTCATGCAACTGTTTCTTCAACTCAGCTAGTTCTTTAGGTGCCATACGGTATGGTGCTTTAGATATAGGACTTGTTCTCGGTTTAAGCTCCACATTGAAGTCAACATCTCTCTTTGGCGGTAACTCCGGTATCTCTTCAGGAAAAACATCCTCAAACTCTTCCACCACAGGTATGTCTGTGGCTCAACTCGACGATCTCTTACTTGACAAAGAATCAAAGGACACTTCTTCCTCAAGAATGACTTTAAGGTCATCACAGCTATGAACTTACACTTAGGTCTCACAACAAGCCCTTTATAAGACACCCTTATACCCTTGGGACCCCTTAAGGACACTTTCTTTTGCCGACAATCTATCTTGGCATCATACTTACCCAACCAATCCATCCCGACAATCACCTCAAACCCATCCATAGGAAACTCTAGCAGGTCTACCGGTAAATCTACCCCTCCAACTAGCATAGACACTCCCTTGTACAACTTTACACATGACACCGACTCCCCAGAAGGTATAAACACATCATCCTTTACCAACTCAAACTCCCCCAAGCCCATACACAAAGCATGACTCCTAGACACAAAAGAATTTGCTGCCCCCGAGTCAAACAAAACAAAAGACGGTACATTATAAATAAGAAAGGTACCAGTAACTACATGTGCATCATTATGCGCTTCCTGCTTATCCATCATGAAGAGCTTCCCGCTGCTTTTCTGGCCTCCCCCTTGAACCGAAGCATTAGAAGTACTCGGCTTGGCTGCCGAATCCTAAGTGACACTGTTGTTCGGGCGCTGATATGATCCTCCACTGTTACGGTTAAAACCGCCATTGTTGCTATGTCCACCCCGATAACCCCATGATCCACCATGCCGGTTGCTAGCAAAACTATGACTCGGACCCTGTGAGAAGTTCCCCTGAAAAGCTCCCGAGCCTACTCCAGTCCTGGCACTCGTGCAGTCGCGTCTCTTGTGGCCTATGCCACCACAGTTGAAGCAAGAAAGGTTGGAGTTGTCACTCATACTACGACCACCACCTATACCCCAACCTCGGGATCCCCCAGAGAAACCAGCCCCACCAGAAAAAGCCTTGGCATGATTGAAGTTGCCCTTCTTGTTACCCGACTGATTGTTGTTTCCACTATCAGCCTTTCTCTTCTCAGCAGCAGTCCTCTCTGTAGCTTCCTTTAAGAGATCTACCAATCTCTCAGATTGACCAGCCCTCAGGTACACATCCTTAAGATTGGTGATGACTCCAGCCGGCAAATGGTTCATGATCTTAGGTGACAAACCTCTCTCAAAGCGAAGAGCCAAACCCCTCTGCCCTAGCTGCATGTCCTCAGCATAACAAGACAACTCAAGGAAACGGTGATAGTACTCGGTGACGGTCATATCATCGGTCATAGTGAAGGAATCGAACTCAGATCTCAACTTGTAACGGATATACTCCGGCACAAACTGCTCTCTCATAGCACTCTTCAGACCCGACCATGGTATAACCCCTAAACCCTCAGCTTGATAATAGGCCCTGGCGTCCTCTTTGACATTTTGCCACCACACAGCGGCCTCACCTCTCAGGTAGTACACTACCTGTTCAACGATTATATCTTGCGGACACTTGACCACTTCCATGAGACTTTCCATCTCACGATGCCAATTCTCGAGCAACTTGGGTTCCCCGACGCCCTCATAGGTAGGTGGGTTAAAGCGGGCGATGATGATGCTAAGTTGGGTAGCATCCACAGGTTTCTCCGCCCCCTTCCCCACGTTCTTGAGAGCCTCAAGAAGAGCCTCATGTTGCTCAATCATACGAGCAATCTCATCTATGGTCATTTTCGAAGCTTGAATTTGAGCGGCAGTTCTTTTTGGCGGCATTTTCAGCTGATAAGAAGGAAGGAAACGTAAGCACAAATGCCTACGGCTCAAAATGGACATGACCCTCCGCCAAAGAAGCACTCGGCCGAGTATGCAGCAATACTCGGTCCAGTAAGGACTACTCGGTCGAGTATTACTTATACTCGGTCGAGTAATCCACTCCAGGATTCCAACGTCAAATTCACAAGAAACATACTCGGTCGAGTATAAACCGTACTCGGCCGAGTATGCTCTACTCGGTCGAGTATGCCTCTGTATACTAGGTCGAGTAGACACTCCAGTAGCCACTGCTACGCACTAACAAACAACACTCGGTCGAGTGCTTGGTTACTCGGCCGAGTACCCCCTACTCGGTCGAGTACCTGCCCTGCTCTGCCGAGTCATGCCAAAAATGAGCTACAAACAGTAAAGAATACCTCCTATCATGCTTTGTACCCAAAAATCAAACATATTACGTTAAGAATCCGAATGCCACATAATAAAGACGTATCATGCTAATCATTTTCATGCCAAAACCGTTTCCAATGATGTCACACAACAATTTCATCTCGCATTTTTACCAATTCGCAACATCTTTCTCAAACTTCACACATTACACCTCCTACCACACATTTCAGTCATTCAAGTTTGACACACCACACACATATATTAAACAAACACTCAACACATTCCCCCCGTGACCGGCTTGGGTTCATGAGGGCCATAATGGGACTCCGGGACGTCTCCCGAGTCCTTGCGGTAGTTCCAAAAAACTCTCCCCGGGTTCATTTTATTTAGACTCCCTAAGTTCATTGGGTTCATTTGTTTTAGGTGCCGGAATCGTCGGCTCTGATACCACTTTGTAACACCCCCTCATACCAAGGTACCTTACCAGGATTACCCTAGCATGAAAAGCTAATACCATCTCGGTTGCCCGAGGTTAGTACATATCAAAAGCAACTGTCCCAAACACATTTATTAAAATACGGTAAATGTAGAAAGGTTACAATGTTCCAAAATCCAATAAATGAGAATCCGAATGCTAACAGCTACAAAACAGACGCTAAGACTCATGACGGTGATACTACATCTGGTATGACGACTCTCCCATGACTGGCCCAAGCTCACTAAATGCATTACCTGTCACACCCTGCTCACCATCCCCGAATGGATCACCGCAAATTTCATAAAACAACATCGGGGTCAGTACTGCTCAATAAAAAAAAAAACAAATACACAAGGTAACCAGCTGATCATCCACCATCTCCGGTCTCCCGAACTCACACAGTAACTGACTACACACCGAAGTGTGTAGCCCTGCCAGATTACCCATTGCAACAGGTAATCCTCGCCGTAAGTTGGGGACCACAGCCAATCCTTACCTAAATCCCGCTCATCAACGACCGATAACCCTGTCCCTTAATGTGCACATCCCCTCCTATGACGGGTTCCACGGAGGGCGAACTAGGGCGTAAAGCCACTCCCGCAAGTGACTCCGCCACAATCATCACAACACCACAACACCAACACTCCGATGATCAGCAGATAACAGTAAACACAAAACAATCACATCTTAATTCAATCAACATAAACTGAGTAGGGAAACCCTACCTTAGCAACAACAGCAATGAAGAGAATCAGGCAACTAGTATGGCTCCTCTACGATGTCTTCGCCTATACAATAATAACATAACACAATTACTAATTGCAAAACCCCATTTCCCCCAAATCATGATTAAAGACAAACCCTAGAACAATTACCACAAACATGAGGATAAAGACTTACCGACGAAAGGATGAAAGATTGAATACGATTGCTATGCTTGTCGACACACACACACACAGAGGAGAGATTCAGAGTGATTAGAGCGTCGTACGTTGATTAGGTTTTGTAAATAGTGTTTTAGAAACTGATTATCGAAATTATATAACGCCCTAATTACTCCCGAATCAAACCGCTGAATATTACTCGCCAGACTGGATACTCGGTCGAGTATAGAGTATACTCGACTGAGTCTCCTCTACTCGGTCGAGTATTCATCATACTCGGCCGAGTGTTCCTCGGCAGTAGCCAAACAGACTCCACGACACACACACTACTCGACCGAGTAGGCCATACTCGGTCGAGTACCAGCCTATAATATCCGTAGTATTACAATGATGAACCTAACGAATTAATGATATGAATTTAATAAATAATTGAAATATACATGACATGTCATATAGGAATATATTATGTACCTCCAATGAAAATAAAATGTACCTTCGGCATAAATATATTGTACGTACCTTTTTCATTAAAATAATATGGCCTATAACAAATGTAAATTTTATAATAATTATGTAAATAATAAGTACAAATTTTCATAAGTACATACGATATTTTGTTCAATCGTTATCAAATATAATTAACTAACTAAGCACTACATTGATTTTATACTTAATGTACATTGTATATAAGTTAGAAGTACATTTAATAATTATTATAGGTACATATTGTTTTAACTCAGGTCTTAACATACATACATATATCAAAAGAGATACAAAAATAACAACAAGATGCTTGTGGCACAGTGGTAATAACAAGTGCATCTCAACCAAGAGGTCTTGGGTTCAAGCCTCACTAACAACCTTTTTAAGGTTTCATTAAAAGATACGCACAACTTTCATTAAAAGAAAAATGAAAGTTTACATGAAATTGGTGGGGAGCCGAGAAACAATCTGGGCCCCCACATCCTTAGCAACAGCAAAACTAAGTTTAGTGAAAATATAAGCAGCCACGCGAGCCCCCGCATCCCGAGATACCGATAATTTCTAGATCCGCTTGAGCAAGGTAACAACATCCGACCCCAGCTCCCCAAGTGAAGAGAAAAATAAGGGAAGGAAACCATAACCAGCTGCCGCGCATAACTCCCCATACTTAGCACACTTACGCTTAGCAGCATCAGCGACAACCCGGTCGGGCACAAAATCCGTCATCCCAGGCTGAGTCAAAGGAGAAGGCCCTGTCAAGTCAACGCACACATCACGCCCTCTGTCTCAGGAATAAAGCAGCAAATCCACAGGACGAAGGGAGCCACTATGCCCATCAACCAAACCGATATCGACCTCCTTACCCGTAGAAATACCTGACCGATAACAGATGTCGAATAAGGTGTCCCGAACGAGGTTGTGCCGATGCTTAACACCCACAGTGCCAGTACAAGAAACAACGTGGTCCCCATATACATCATCAGCAAAAACCCGAGAGCAAGCAGGACAAGACCTAGAAACCGTGAATAACGCAACACCCAGTCGATACCCCAGCACACTGCGGTAAGTCCTCCCGTTCATAGTCTGATCCAACCCAGAGATAGGAACCGCACGCAACCATTTGGAGGAGTGGGCACCCTGCTGAGACTTCCACAAAGCAAGCTGACGCGGTGTCAAAGAGAAAACAGACTCTGAAGCAGCAGCAACCGAGCAGAAATAATACTATTATTATTATTATTATTATTTTTATTATTATTATTATTATTATGATGCGCGCAGCTTTCATTAAAAGAAAAATAAAAGTTTACATGAAATTGGTGGGGAGCCGAGACACAATCTGGGCTCCCACACCCTTAGCAATAGCAAAGCTAAGTCTAGTAAAAATGTAAGCGGCCACCCGAGCCCCCGCATCCTGAGATACCGAGAATTTCTGGATCCGCTTGAGCAAGGCAACAGCATCCGAACCCAGCTCCCCAAGTGAAGAGAAAGAGAAAGGAAGGAAACCGTAACCCGCCACCGCGCACAAATCCCCATACTTAGCACACTTTCGCCGAGCAAAGATCACGACAACCCGACCTGTGCCCAAAATCCGCCATCCCGACCGAGTCAAAGGAGAAGAACCCGTCAAGTCAACGCACACATCACGCCCCCGTCCCAAGAATAAAGCAATAAATCCGCAGGACGAAGAGAGCCACCATGTCCATCAACCAAACCGATATCAACCTCCTTTCCCGCAGAATACGGATCTATAGCAGATGTCGAAAAGAGTGTCCGGACAAGGTTATGCCCATGTTTAACGCCCACGATGCAAAGACAAGAAACAGCGTGGTCCCCAAAAACATCCTCGGAAAAACCCGAGAGCAAGCGGACGGGGCCTAGATACCGCGAATAACGGAACACCCAGGACGATACCCCAACACACAACGGTAGGTCCTCCGTTCATAGTCCGACCCAACCCCGAGATAGGAACCGCACGCAACCAATCAGAGGAGTGAGAACCCTGCCGAGATCGCCATAAAGCAACGGCGTGGCGTCAAAGAGAAAAAGGACTAGAGGCAAAGAACAACCGTCGCGAAATAAATATCTGCCAATTTCTTCATAAGTTTGGGGGCAGCAATTTCACTAGGGTTACCTAAAACACCAGATCCTGTAGTCACAGTAAACACCTGCGCGACATCATCAAAAGCAGGGCCAGCAGCTACAATACCAGAAGGGCCGAGGAGCTTAGCCTGCAAACCAGCAGACTGCAAGCGGGACGCAATAAAAGCATAAAATAAAACATCTCCCGCCGCATAGACACCAAGACCACCAAGCTAAAAAGGGAATGTAGCAAGGCGCCACTGCCAATCCCCAAAACCCGGCCCAGACGCGGTGACAATACGTTCCAAGCTAGAACGCAATTCCCGACTAATACTCATACTAGGCCAATAAAATCGGCCCACCTATCTATAACACAAGGCCCAAGGCCTTGTTACCCGCTAAGTCCAATTCTCGACTTGCTTACTTACTTTATTATTTAATTAACGTTTTATTTGCAATTGTTATTATAAATGCCATTAATTAATTATTTGAATTACATTATTTTTTCTTATAAATACTTATTAAATTACGGGGTATTACAGTCTTTCTCCCTTAAAATGAACTTCGTCCCGAAGTTCGCCCAGAAATACTATAACACCATCTACAACCATTGATACAACTGAGCACCATTCCAACTTATGATAACATAATTATCCATTTACTATTATCAACTACACCAACTTATCAAAAAGAGTCACAACAATAATTCAAAATATTTAAAGTATCACATTCTATCCCCCTAAAAATAAACTTCGTCCTCGAAGTTCGAGATATCAACAACGGAAATAATTAAACCATTTATTGTAACCTCACAAGAACATGTAATACACATTGTAACATAAGACAACTATATTTTTTCAACACAACATCGATTGACGGATAAAAGAATAACAACAATTTTCGATTAGTTTTTATTACTTGCGCGTTTATTTCTTACTAACGAAGTCTAACTTAAACATGCTTGCAGTTAATGTCAATATATAGGCTTAGGCCAACACATTCCGCATATCACTAGATATGTTATTCTACTTCACACAACTCACATCATTCAAATATCAAGGTGTGTAAGATGAGAAGGAATTCCTTATAAACTTTAGCATAACTTACAAGAAAACATGTTACAACTTCTAAAAATCATTAATAAATAATAACATAATTACTTCTTGAGCACTTATACTATTTAAAAAATACAGAGAGTTAAAAATTCATGAGAGAATAAATCAAGTCTAAAGCTCATAAGGTCAATTTATAATGAACTTTACAAATTGTTTGGTCGAAACAGAAATTTAACAGCAACTTGTCAGAATCTTAGGTCAACTTGTAAAAATCACTACAAAATTTCAATATATTATGTTGCAACGTGACTTATCAATTTTAAAACATATACGAATTTTTTAAACAGTGGAGTAGGAATCATACATAAACAATAAGTAAATTTTAAATGGTAAATTTTACAAAAATATGGGACGAAGACATAACTGTATAAGAATATTCTGACCACTGTCCACTACAATATTTATTTCTCCTAAACCGGAAATTATTTAAGCATGAAACAAGCGGCATATGAAATCTAACTCATAGGCTATCACACATAAAAATTTTATGCACAGATATTAAACAGGTTGTAAATGGCAGCCAAAGCAGTCACGAGTAAAATTCCGGGAAATTAACCAAATAATATCCTTTACAATTTCACGCATTTTCCGTAATACTTCACATGTTAATCATAACTACGCCTCCCAAATATATGGCAACACACTTTTGTTATATCCACATGCTTATACCAATGCTTAAAATCATATCACATTCCTATCGTCTTAAAATCAAGTTTACATCCCTGTAACCGCAATCATGAATGAAAACAATACCCATCCAAGGTAAGCACAACTCCTAAGAAAACATAAAAAATATTCATTTTAAATTACCCACACTTCAATATCTCTCAAGGTAACTGGTTCAAAACTGGAAGGGCCAAGGTACGAATTGAGGGATCCTTCTTAACCGCACTAGGAAGGGCTCCTCAACAGTTTCTACCTGGGGTTCATTTTATTAAACACATCTGTTAGGTTCATATACCTATTATTAGACTCCTCTAATAATGAACTAATTAACTTCTTAATTATATGTTCTTTAGATCTAGTGCATGCATAACTAAATGAAAGATTTATGAGAAAAACAATGTCCCTTAAAGTGTGAGATGGTTCGAAATATAGGGCACAAGTAAGGTCACCTTCCTTCACTTGTTCTTGAGCTTAATGTGTTGGATGATCCTCCAAAATCCCAAAGTAGAGATCCTCCTTAGATTGCACCCAAGACTTATCCCTTAAACTAGTAGACTAATTAACTAGATTAATAAACTAGTATCCTTAAAATGATTCTAATATTATTACTATTACTACACTAGTAATCTTGTTGTGATATTAGAATGGATGAACAAATGCTTGTGTATCTAAAAACCTTGTTTTAGAGAGATTGAGAGAATATAAGAGTTTTTGCATGTAGAGGAAGTGAATGAATGAGTAAGAGGAAAAATGAGAACAAAAGTCCTCATAAGAAGAGCATGCAACCGGTGGAGGCAAGGAGAACAAGCCAAAAATAGAATCTCCTTTATGCTTTTACTCTTATCAACATATTAGGTGTGTAAGGCTAGTGTGTGTAGGAATGATTACACATTACTTTATCTCATAAAATAATTAACCACACACCACCATGACACCCTCCATTTCGGTCCAACCTTAAAATGGACTACCATTTTATTTTGTCAATTTGTCATTTGTCACACAATATGTCACATATAGTATTTTACATGTTATTAATTAATTTAATGCATATTTATCACATAAATATCATTTTACAAATTAATTAAATTATACTTCCTCTCATCCACTCCAAAGGTAACATGGACCCACTTGTCCTCTCACAAAAAGTGGGTCCATGTTACCTTTGGAGTGGATGAGAGGAAGTATACAACAAATTGACTAGTGATACCTGATCACATAAATAAAATGGGTCATATAATTATAACTTACAACATCTTGTAATTATAATTAACCATTCATTCATATCTCTATTATTTCTCAAACAATAAACAATTTTAGTAATAAAGCATTTTTATTACTAAAATAAATCTTATTTAATCCCATTACAATAAGATATGAATATTCTCTCTCACAAAAGTATTGTTCAATTTTAAGGAATTGATTACCTTGTATCGTCATACAATTAATCAATTTATCCATTAAGGGAATTGTCCTTTAGGTGTGACCTTAAGGGATGAACTGACCACCACCGTCATACGACAGTAATGTCAAACTCAAGTCAGCCAATCATTACCGATTAATGATGATCAGTTGATTATATAATAAATCATGCCTCACGTATTCTTAATATGAGATTTAGTTATGATATTAAATCATGTGATCACACTATTGTTGAGGACACATTTTCCAACAATCTCCTAGTTGTCCGAGACAAGTGTGCGTCACCAATTATCTTGTCCTATTACAATCTCCCACTCAATGCAAGGTGTCTTACAGGTCGTACTTATACTTGATCATATCTTGAGTGGTTTCCTCGATCTGGAGAGTAACTGTCTGACCGGATTATCTACCATAGATACCTTCCG
Organism: Silene latifolia; assembly: GCF_048544455.1. Lineage (NCBI taxonomy): Eukaryota > Viridiplantae > Streptophyta > Magnoliopsida > Caryophyllales > Caryophyllaceae > Silene > Silene latifolia. The sequence continues at coordinate 39,823,141 of NC_133535.1, read as the reverse complement.
AGCGTGGCCACACATTTCCAGTTAACTACTCCTCGAGTGGCCTTGAGATTTAAAACAACCCTGACAAGGGATAAACAATTCCTATCGCACTATTCCCTTCGTTCAGCCACAGTTCATCATAACCCAAAATATACCCATTTGACCTCATTTACGACAGTCGTAGAGTATAAATCAAAGGTAATCAGAAATTTGTGCCAACTTGGGAGAATAGTCTATAGTCAAAAAAATTGACTCATAAGAATACTATAGTAGCTCTTGCCACGACCAGGCTTTATGAATTACTAGAACTCTATAAGCGGTCACTTCCCGACAGAGTGTCCCATACAGTCTGCCTATGTGATCGACTAGTCATCCCATATGACTCTATGGCACTTGAACTTGCCATCAATCGCATCACACTCTAGTCATTTCGAGACGTCACCTCATATAAGTAACTAGGGGCGAATACCATGTCAATCCCGTTCACTTTAATGGGGTTCAATTTGTCTCTACATCCCATTCGAATTCGACAAGGTAATGGGTGAGTTTAATAAAACTCTAACGATAAATGCGATTATCACATATGAATAGTCAATACACTATTACTACTTCATATCTTATAATCTTTAGTGTATTATTAACACTAGTTAAAATGCAATAAAAGCTTGGCAAGTGGATATACCCTATATCCATAAATTCTAACTTTGTCAATTGCTATTTCCTTCAATTCAATGTTATTTGTAATAACTTGAATTTATCTCTAAGTATTTGTCTAGTCTTCTTACTAGACTTGGGCTCTTTAACTTGAAAGATGCTCCCACTGTTATCGCATAACTTGTGATAAAGTCATTTGTAGAGGGATTCACCCTTAATCCCTACGTTGACCATTTTATCACAATTTACTTAGATTCCTTTTGTAGAATTTGCAACGCGCGAAACTAAAACACTTTTCTTAGTCTCTTACTCCTAAGTCAATAAGATACCCTAGGATTTCAAGAAATCCCTTTTGAGTTTGGAAACCAAAGTTTGTGCAACCCTTCAACAACTAACTTAGTTTATCATCCAAACATACGAACAAGTCTTCAATTGTTCTTTAAGGCTTTCACAAGACCATATTATGAATTAAATTGTTATTGACTCATTATGCTCCTAGCATATGGTTCATCACAGCACGTGCGTCTGTTGGCATACATGATCGTTCTAATGGCGGAAACATTATTAATTGATTTCATGTGATCAACAATTTAATAGGTTCAGTGAATGACTATGACTCCATCATAGTAATCCACTTCCATCAACATGAATAGCCTATTTAACCTTGTTGATGTACAACAGATATGAAAGATCTTATCCTCATAAGACTCTCAACTCTATGCTAATATTCTCTCTCATAGATTCAAAATCTAGAGCACTTTGCATCCCTTTCCAAGTCTCCAATCACTCTTTCACAGAAGAGAGCATTGGTACATTTTTCTCAATAAGTAATATGTTATCAACATATAAGACTTGGAGAAACAATTCTAGCTCCCACTTAACTTCATGTATAATCCTTTAATGCTTGCTTAAGACCATTCTAGGATCACTTAAGAAAGCTACGCATAAGATGTTAGGACTCTTAAATCTTTATCTAAAAAATTTGTGTTCCAAACACATCCTTCTCTAAATTCCCATTTTAGAAAAGTGAATTTTATTTGCCATTCTTTATTAAAATGAAAATGCGGCAATTCCTAACATAATTTATCATGATCAACATCTTTATGCCAATCTATGCATTTAGGTACTCTAAAGCTCTATTTACCTTTAAGGAGACCCTCGCCTTAAAGTAAATCTACTCTTGAGTAGCAATTTCCAGATTATAATGTTATGGCTCATATGTAACAAGGTCATAATACCATCACTTTCACAAAGTAATATTTTAACCAATAAGACATGTGCGATAAACTCCCACTGAAGTATGATCCTATTCTATCTTTATAGATTATAGTTCAACTATACTCCCACTCTATAGTTCAATTACTTTCACAAAGCAACATTATAAGACATGTTTGTAACGATCCAATCTACTCCCACTCTATCTCTCATAAATACATCTATCTTCTTGAGAGATAGCTTTGTGAGTTACAAACATATATATGGTGTAGTATTAGGAGTTTATCTAGACTATGCATTAGCTTTCAAAAGGCCATCCCTATCATGGCAGTTTGATTCATGTAATATGCGAGTCTTATCCATGTCATCTGTTTAATAGACTCTCTATTCTAGGTATCTCATGGTTGACCATCCGTTTAGAATAATGTGTCCGTATGATATCATCGTAAATCCCTACTTTATGAGTTCAGTAGCTCATCACAACTTTGTAATTGATCTTACATAAGTAAGTTGTTACTTTTATTAACAATGACATAAGGAGAATCAAATTCATAGCTTATGGACATATAATGATCCAATCATCATAATCGTCTATTTGATCAATTTGAGTTGTTAATCTAATGTTTCACTATGCAAGTAGTATATGATGATGATTTTAGAACAAATGACATAATAAAATAAGTAACTTGGGTTGAAAACCAAATCACCAATATCCAAAGCACAACAATTGTTTAGAGGATACAAACCAATTTCCAAGTCACACAAGGAAATTAAAATAGTTCTAAAAACTTCAAATACATCATAAAATTAAAGACAAAGTAAATTAAAGCCAAGCTTCCATAGATCCATCACCACGGTCGGCTACCTCTAGCTTCCCACATGATCCTCTAAGCTTGCTTCTCCTTGCCTTTGTCCTTGCTAGGAGGCCCTATTTACAATAAAAAGGGTAATCGTCACAACTTGTATCAACATACCAAAGTTGAGATTGAAACATAAAAGATAGGGATAGTCATATACCTACTGGAATAACCTTTCCAGCTTTGATGTCGCCAAGGTATTTGGAACAGTTTCTCTTCCAATGCCCAACACCACAACAATAGTGACACTTGTCCCCGGTGGAGGCACTGTACTTGGGCTTGGAGGTACTAGCTTCACAAGCTTTACCTATATTCGTGTTGGGAGTTCACTTCTTTCCCTTTTTCCCGCTTTTCTTGAAGGTTCCCTTGCTCTTATGATTGACATTGAGCACATCTTTGGTGGAGCTAACACTTAGCCCCATATCCCTTTCGGCTTGCACAGGCATTTTGTGCAACTCATCAAGGAAAGCTTTCTTATCTTGCATATTAAAATTCACCCGGAATTGAACATATGCTTTGATTTTGTTGAGGGAGGGAAGAATCCGATCAATCACGAGTTCGTCGGGAATCTCCACCTTATGCATTTTTAAGGTCTCAACATGCTCCATCAATTTGAGCACATGAGGGCTAACTTTTTGGCCCTCCTTAATGTTAAGATCAAAGAATGCGGAAGCCGACTCATATTGAATGACCCGCGGAGCTCGTGAAAACATGTTCACAAGTTTCATGTAGATCTCATGAGCGGTGCTAATTTTTATAGCACTTCTTTGGAGTTCGGCCTCCATTGCAACGATCAACACGTTTTTGATCACGGCCGACTACTTTTGGTAAACCTCATAGGCTTGCCTAGCGGTGGCGGTGGACCTAGCATTAGGTTCGGTGGGAGATGCCTCGGTAAGGTAACGAAGCTTGTCGTCACCCTCCACGGCCAAGCGAAGTTGCGCGTCCCAATCAGCGAAATTGTACACATTCTTTTCTAACTTACATCGATCCATGAAGGATCGGAGCCATGACACATTGGTGAGCGTGTTGGAACTAGTAGTTGCGGACGTGATTGGAGTTGCCATTGCGTTTGATAAAACGATTTTGACTACAAAATAGGAAGTGAAGGAATTAATGAACATTTATCGTTTTGACAATACTTGTAAACATTTTAAACAAGTTATTAAGCATTTATGTAGTGACCTCTACCCAACTATCAGAAATGATTCCGAGATCCAAATTCATATTAATAAGGGTACGGTGAGCCGAGTCATCCCTTATTAATATTACTCGGTGGATTAACCTTTTAATCGATTCTACTTCTAGAACTCTCGGTCGATAAAAATTACTCTAATTTTCATCTTTAGCCCGGAACACATGCGACTACGGTCACGAATACTTCCGTTGAGCTCAATCCAAATTTCGATGTAATAACATTTTATTACCCACTTACCCAACGTAACAAGTTTAGTACCCCGGTGAGCCGAATCTACTTCCTTATGAAATTGGGATTCATGGTTTCTACTATTTGGTAAGGCTAATTCTCAATTATTAAAAGTGAGAGGTCTTGTCAATTTACTATCTATCACGTTTTAAGTGAACTAAAGCGGTGAACTACGATAATTGTAATTGAAACGGTCGATGACTCGATATGATATACATGTGTTGTTATGGCGATTTGGCAATGCATGTAACATATTAAAAGAAATGCAAAACAATAATAAAAATTCCTAGTATGGCCTTCCTAAAAAATAGAAAATCAAATAATCTATTACATATTCAGAAACCAACTCCTTTGGTCCCTTGAATCTTCAAGTGGCGCGCCTCCCAAGAACACCGTCTTCGTCGGATCACCTTTCTGAATGGCACCGTCTTTGAAGATACTCCATAATTACAAATAATAATAAAAATACAAAACTATTCCTATTATACATTTGTAAAATGGAAAAAAAAACTAATAAAATAAAAGTGATACGAGATCACATTAAATTATAACCGAATCAATATTTCCTTTCATTACGGGTAATATCGATTAAAACTAAGGCCATACTAAGATAAAATTACATAATTCAAAATTATATAAATAAAAGACATTCAACAATTGAAATATGCAGCATTATAATATGTATCTATCATGCCAAATTATTTGCCAAATCGCCCTATTTAACTTATGTCGTATATATAACCCGGTTTTATGGAAATGTGTGATAATAACCCTTTTAAAATCACAAATTAACACTTAAATCACATCTAAGCTCAAGTTAATTATCCTAACACTCTTAGGACTCAAAAATTAGTCATCACTCAATTTTTGACAATAATTCAACTTGATTTAATTTTTATGCTCATATTTGACCTTAAAATTATAATTTATATGAAATAAATCCAAATTAAATTACAATAATTTAAAATTTTGAATTTTAAATTTTTGAACATTCTGGAATATTTCCATGACACTCATAATGTCAAAAATCATGGTTAAAAATTTCGAATTAATTTTGAGAAAATATAATTGCATTTTATCGGTTTTATCTCATAAAACGTCTAAAGTATCCAAAAATTAATCCAATCAATTTTACAACCTTAGATCTGATTATTAGGATATTTATGCAACCTAAAATAATTTTCTCATGCTATGCAATTTGTTTTAGCAATTTATGCTAAAATAGTCACTATTTATGCCATTTTTACACTAAAAATTCATAAATCATGCTAAATGAGATCATTTAATCTCAAAATTTACATACACTCTGTAAATAAATGCATGTGACAACATATTAAAGTTTCACGGCCTAATTCGAAATTTAACTATTTTTAACTATTTTACCTCTTTTAATCTATTTTTATCTCATAAAAATCATAAATCATGCAATATTAATCCAATTAACACTAGATTTTACACACAACTTGTAAAATATACATGTGAGGTCATATAAAAGTTTCAAGGTCAGAGAGTAAGTTTAACCATTTTTAGTCATTTTAACCTCCATTTATGCCATTTTTACCCTAAAAATTCATAAATCATGAAATATTAATCACATTAATATGATATTTTACATGCAATACATAAAATATTCATGTGAGGTTGTACTAAAATAACACGTCCAGTAGTGAAGTTTAACTTATTTTAGTGAATAAAAGTTCATTTTAATAAAACAAATGTAATAAAATCACTAAAAATCATTAAAATGAGCAATAAATTTCCATAAATCATAAAAATGACCTAAAAACATTTTAGGACCAGAATATATAACATGCAAAAATTTTCGTGGCTTTATCTTCAGAAAACTCAAATTTTTAGTTTTGTATGTTAACATTTTAACTCGGAAAAACAATAACCGATTATGCATGCAACATCCTTATGCTCTGATACCACTTTTTAGGTTCATATACCTATTATTAGACGCCTCTAATAGTGAACTAATTAACTTCTTAATTATATGTTCTTTAGATCTAGTGCATGCATAACTAAATGAAAGATTTATGAGAAAAACAATGTCCCTTACATTGTGAGATGGTTCGAAATATAGGGAACAAGTAAGGTCACCTTCCTTCACTTGTTCTTGAGCTTAATGTGTTGGATGATCCTCCAAAATCCCAAAGTAGAGATCCTTCTTAGATTGCACCCAAGACTTATCCCTTAAACTAGTATACTAATTAACTAGATTAATAAACTAGTATCCTTAAAATGATTCTAATATTATTTTTTGCAAAAGATTTATCATTTCAATCAAAATGATTCTAATATTATTACTATTACTACACTAGTAATCTTGTTGTGATATTAGAATGGATGAACAAATGCTTGTGTATCTAAAAACCTTGTTTTAGAGAGATTGAGAGAATATGAGAGTTTTTGCATGTAGAGGAAGTGAATGAATGAGTAAGTGGAAAAATGAGAACCAAAGTCCTCATAAGAAGAGCATGCAACCGGTGGAGGCAAGGAGAACAAGCCAAAAATGGAATCTCCTTTATGCTTTTACTCTTATCAACATATTAGGTGTGTAAGGCTAGTGTGTGTAGGAATGATTACACATTACTTTATCTCATAAAATAATTAACCACACACCAACCACCATGACACCCTCCATTTCGGTCCAACCTTAAAATGGATTACCATTTTATTTTGTCAATTTGTCATTTGTCACACAATATGTCACATATAGTATTTTACATGTTATTAATTAATTTAATGCATATTTATCACATAAATATCATTTTACAAATTAATTAAATTACATACAACAAATTGACTAGTGATACCTAATCACCTAAATAAAATGGGTCATATAATTATAACTTACAACATCTTGTAATTATAATTAACCATTCATTCATATCTCTATTGTTTCTCAAACAGTAAACAATTTTAGTAATAAAGCATTTTTATTACTAAAATAAATCTTATTTAATCCCATTACAATAAGATATGAATATTCTCTCTCACAAAAGTATTGTTCAATTTTAAGGAATTGATTACCTTGTATCGTCATACACTAAATAAATTTATCCATTAAGGGAATTGCCCTTTAGGTGTGACCTTAAGGGATCAACTGACCACCACCGTCATACGACAGTAATGTCAAACTCTAGTCTGCCAATCATTACCGATTAATGATGATCAGTTGATTTTATAATAAATCATCCCTCACGTATTCTTAATATGAGATTTAATTATGATATTAAATCATGTGATCGCACTATTGTTGATGACACATTTTCCAACAACATCCTATATTCATGATTGTTCATTGGTTTAGGCCTTAGGATCCTTTTGCTCTGATACCACTTTGTAACACCCCCATTTATTCAGAAGCCCTTATGTAACACCTCTATTTATTCAGGAGCCTTTAGCTAGACATTCCCAAATAAATAGGACTGTTACCATCTCGGTTTCCCGAGGTAGTGAATAACAAAGTACAACAAACCAAAGTACTTTAAATTAAAAATTAATGATTACATGATTATTACAACTTAACTAATTACAACTTAATATAAAATAATTACAACTCGCAGCAGAAATAAATAAAGTGATATAATTATTCTATGTGATCTATACTTCAACTAAGGTCCAAGTCAAGCTCTCATCCCAATGCTCCCAAGTCAGCTAATCTTTAGTACCTGTCAAATCTGCTCCCCATAAAACGGAACACCGCAGGTGTTCACGAATACACTATCAACCACGAGGTTGAGTAGGATAATCACACAACATTAAAATACAAACTTAACAGATGTAAACTCGTGGAATAAATAACACCACCATTTCTCCATCATATTCACCCTAGTCATCCCGGTCCGTGATCGAGGCTCCACCACACCGTCGTCCCGCCAACTCCTGGCCCGGGGATAAACACAAATGTCGTCCCAGTCCGAGACTGAGGATAATCTCATAACAGTATCATGTCCCACAATATAAACACAAATGTCGTCTCAGTCTTGGACTGAGGATAACCGATAAAATAGTATGCCAATACGAATAATCCAATCCAATAAAACAATAATAATTTACGCATCCATTCAATCCACAAAAGAACACGAGTTGAGTAGTTATCCTACCTCGAAAGCAAGCACTCCAATTACGCAATCCAATTAATAGAAATCCAATATAAGCTTCTCAACAATACCGTCACCTAATCATAAATAATTATTTACAATTACTAACTATTCATAACCAATTGATTTAATTATTATATTACTTAAATTATTATTACCCTTTCATTATATATATTAAAACCCGATTACTTATAAACCCGAGTCAACTCAACTTAGAACTCGACATACATGTATTAACTAATTAATTAATTAATTAATTAATTAATTAATTATCTCGACTCAACTAACCCGATTCAAATATTGGTTAAAACCCGTTACTGAAACACCCAACACTACTCATATACACGGTTTTGAACCGTGTATACACACCCCAAAAAAACACCCAAAACCGCCACCACAAGCCACCACGACCACCACATAGTTCTGCCACCACCTAGCCCAAACCACGACGAGCACCCACGACCAAAACCACCAGCCCACCCGCCACCAACAGCCCGCAAACACCCTGCCCTAACAGCCCTCTTCAAACCGACACAACCAACACCACTCCCTCACTCACCATCTTACACCATTACCACGACCACCAGTGGCCACCACCGTGGTCTCCCTTGACCCACGGTGGTCCCACCACTGACCACAACCACTCACGGCAGCCCACAACCACCCAGAAACAATACCAACAATCCCTCAAACCCTTCCCCCCGTTCTCGCGTTTTCCGGCCAACCACCAGCACCAACTATCACCAACCACCCTTCCAACACCACCAAACTGGCCGCCCACCTTCCCCTATCACAACCAATCCTGGCCCAGATCACGACGGGTCCAAATAAGGGTTCAATTACCCATCCCAATCCCCACAACCAAAACCCGTAACCCCCCTGACCAGCCACTTTTAACCGCCCCAAAAACCACCCTAGCAAGGTCAACGTCGGTCAAATAAGGTTAGGTCAGAATCTCGGCAGTCCAAAGTTTCCCTAGGTCCAAATCTTGAGTCCTAAGGTGGTCTAGTTATCGAGTTATAATAGGTTAAAGTGTATACATAAGACGGTCTAAAATATTACCTTGAGGCGAGAATAAAAATTAATCCTTTTGCTTTTCTCTTCCTTAATTCCTTTCTTCTTTCCTTTAGATTTCTTCCTTCTTATTTTATAAATTATTTCCCAGATTATTGTGTATTTATAGTGTAGGATTATAGAGAATACGAGGTCAATTAAGAAACTATTATAATTACCTTATTCTAATTATTATAGGATTTACCATTATTATTATTATTACCATCATAAATTATATTATTATTATTATTATTATTATTATTATTATTATTATTATTATTATTATTATTATTATTTTATTTTATTTTATTTTATTTTTATAAAAGGATGCGCGCAGCTTTCATTAAATGAAAAACAAAAGTTTACATGAAATTGGTGGGGAGCCGAGAAACAAGCTGGGCTCCCACACCCTTAGCAACAGCAAAGCTAAGTCTAGTAAAAATGTAAGCGGCCACCCGAGCCCCCGCATCCTGAGATACCGAGAATTTCTGGATCCGCTTGAGCAAGGCAACATCATCCGAACCCAACTCCCCAAGTGATGAGAAAGAGAATGGAAGGAAACCATAACCCGCTGCCGCGCACAAATTCCCATACTTAGCACACTTCCGCTGAGCAGCATCAGCAACAACCCGGCCAGGCACAAAATTCGTCATCCCATTCTGAGTCAAAGGAGAAGACCCGGTCAAGTCAACGCACACATCACGCCCCCTGTCCCAAGAATAAAGCAAAGCAAACCAGGACGAAGAGAACCCCCATGCCCGTCAACCAAACCAACATCAACCTCTTTTCCCGTAGAAATACCAGATCTATAGCAGATGTCGAAAAGAGTGTCACGGACAAGGTTATGCCGATGTTTAACGCCCACAGTACCAGTACAAGAAACAACGTGGTCCCCAAAAACATCATCAGTAAAATCCCGAGAGCAAGCTGGACAGGGCCGAGAGACCGTGAATAACGGAACACCCTGACGATACCCAAGCACACTACGGCACGACCTCCCGTTCATAGTCCGACCCAACCCCGAGATAGGAACCGCACGCAACCAATCAGAGGAGTGGGAACCGCCGAGATCGCCACAAAGCAAGTCGGCGAGGTGTCAAAGAGAAAAAGACCCGAGGCAAAGAAAGAACCGTCGCGAAATAAATGTCTGCCAATTTCTTCATAAGTTTGGGGGCAGCAATTTCACTAGGGTTACCTAAGATACCAGAGCCTGTAGTCGCAGTAAAATCTCGCGCGGTATCATCAAAAGCAGGACCAGCAGCTACAATACCAGAGGGTCCGAGGAGCTTAGCTCGCAAATCGCCAGATCGCAAACGGACGCAATAAAAGCATAATGTAAAACATCCCCCGCCGCATAGACACCAAGACCACCAAGATGAAATGGGAAAGTAGCAAGGCGCCACTGCCAATCCCCAAAACCCGGGCCAGACGCGGTGACGATACGTTCCAAGCTGGAATGAAGAGCAGCATCAAAAGGAATATGGACGGACCCAAAAACACTAGGGGAGCAAGTACGAAGGGAGAAATAGAGCTTAGAAATACCAAGACAAGCTCAAGTAGAAGCAACTCACATTGCGGGGTCCTCAATCCTCGCAACCAAGTCCATTAGCTCAATGGTCTTAGTTACTCTCCTCGCCAAAACCTCACCGCTAAACCAGGGCAAGTTCGACAGTCCACCCAAAATCAGTAACACCTCTCGCGGGCCGAGCAATGGAGGGGGGAAAAACCCCAGGGAGCCGACTCTGAGGATCCTCAACAGGCCAATAGACCTCCGTCTTGGAGACATTAAGGTGTAGTCCAAAACGGGGGCCATCCGCCATAATCAAATCCAAGACCTTCCCCACCTCCAAAGTATCCCCCACAATGGTGCCATCATCCAAGTACCATGCCTGCATAGAGAGGTCAAAAGTGTCCCGGATTTTGCATACTAAGGGATGCAAAACCAAAGCGAAAAGCAACGGACCCAAAGGATCACCCTGCTGGACTCCCTAACAAGACCACAAGCAATGCTCCCCATAAAAAAGACGGGCAGGGCTGGAATAACAAAACTCCACCCAACGGGAGAGAACCGGGCAAACGTCGGCGGACTTCCTGAAGCATGGTCGTACGATCAACAAGGTTATTAATATTATTATTATTATTATTATTATTATTATTATTATTATTATTATTATTATTATTATTATTATTATTATTATTATTATTATTATTATTATTATTATTATTATTATTATTATTATTATTATTATTATTATTATTATTATTATTATTATTATTATTATTATTATTATTATTATTATTATTATTATTATTATTATTATTATTATTATTATTATTATTATTATTATTATTATTATTATTATTATTATTACTACTAGTCTTACCATAACTAGGATTACCATACATCTCTTTTACTAATTTAATTATTAAGATAATTAATATAATTATTATTACTTTCCCATATTATTATTTCCATATTATTTATTATTAATTTCCGATACAAATCCCGACCACATGCATATTATGTTGGAAATCTATATCTCATTATATAACATATTATTATATGTTTCAAATTTATTTGGTCATAAAATAAATTCTAGATCTTATGCATGCAAACTAAAAAGGTAAGAGAAGAAATCATTTCTCACCATAATAATTTCGGTCATATTGGGCACCAACAAGATCTCCTTCTTGTTAGTTCTTGAGCTTTCCATTAATGGATGAACATACATGACCTCAAAATAGAAGCCCTCCAATTAGTAGCACCCAAGACTATCCCTTAACCCACAAACAAATATGTACTAGATATTTATATTGTGGTTTACCTTAAAATTGATTACTAATACTCATATATTACATTGATAATTTTAGTAATCTTTTGAACAAATTTGAATCAAAAATTCATCCTTTTTGATGAAGATTAAAGAGAGAATAATTCATGAACATTTGCATGTGTTTTGAATGGTAGAGTGTGATGATAATAAAAGAACAAAAGCCCTCTAATTAGAGGAGAGGCCACACGGTTTGGTTGAGGCAAAGGGACCAATATATGGTCCTTCACTTTTATTTTTGTTCTTTTCTATACCTTAGGCTTGTAAGGCTAGTAGTAGGTTAGTGATCATTAGCTTATTTTATCTCATAAAATAATTCACCCACTAACTTCCTTTACACTCTTATTTCGGTCCATCTTTATAAAATGGACTACCATTTTATTTTTGTCAATTTGTCATTTGTCACACAATATGTCACATGTAGTATGATACATGTTACTAATTAATTAAATGCATATTTATCACATAAATATCATTATATAAAATAGTTAAATTACATTCAACAAATTGACTAGTGATACTTGATCACATAAATAAAATGGGTCATATAATTATAAATCACAATATCTTGTAATTATAATCAACCATTCATTCTTATCTTTATTGTTTCTCAAACAATAAACAATTTTAGTAATAAAGCATTTTAATTACTAAAATAAATCTTATTTAATCCCATTACAATAAGATATCAATATTCTCTCTCACAAATTGAATTGTTCAATTTTAAGGAATTAATTAATCAGACGGTATATACAATTAATTAACCTTTTCAATTAAGGGAATCGTCCTTTAGGTGTGACCTCAAGGGATCAACTGATCACCACCGTCGCACGACAGTAATGTCAAACTCTAGCCAGCCAATCATTACCGATATGTGTGGACCAGTTGACTATATATGTAATGTATCATCCCTTTCGTATTCTTGGTATGAGATTTAATAATGATATTTAAATCATGTGATCGCACTATTGTTGAGGACACATTTCCCAACAATCTCCCACTTGTCCTCGACAAGTGTGCGTCACCAATTCTCTTGTCCTATTACTATTTCCCACTCAATGCAAGGGTCTTTCGGGTCGTACTTGCAAGTGATCATATCGAGAGTGGTTTCCTCGATCTGGAGAATAACTGATTGACCGGATTTATCTATTATAGATACCTTCCAAGCGTGGCCACGCATTTCCAGTTCATTACTCCTCGAGTGGCCCTGAGATATTGTTTTAACCCTGACAAGGGGGTGGACAATTCCTATCGCACTTATTCCCTTCGACTAGCCACAGCCATCATAACCCAAAATATGCCCATTTGACCCCATTTACGAAGGTCGTAGTAACACAAATCAAAGTTAATCTGAAACTGTGCCATCTTAGGCGAACAGTCTTTAGTCAAAAGAATCGACTCATTAGAATACTATAGTAGCTCTCGCCACGACCAGGCTTTATAAATTTGCGAGAACTCTATAAGCGGTCACTGCCCGACAAAGTGTTCCTAACAGTCTGCCTATGTGATCGACTAGTCATCTCACATGACTCTATGGCACTTGAACTTGCCATCAATCGCATCACACTCTAGTCACTTCGAGACGTCACCTCATACAAGTGACTATAGGCGAATACAATGCTAATCTGTGTTCACTTTAACGGGGTTCAATGTTGTCTCTACAACCCGTTTGGAGGTAACAAAGTATAAAAGGAGTTTTTAAGGAAAAACTCGAATGACAAATGCGATTATCACATATGAATAGTCAATGCCTGATTACTATTTCATGTTCTATAATCTAATTTGATCTTGTATGTAGTTATTCATTTCAATTTAATTTGAATGACATGACTCATCATGTTAAGCCTATGAGAAGGCTTTGGTTAGTAGGTTTTATCAACTTCTTGTACCTTACTCAACCTTACTACAAACTCGTTTTCCTTTGTAATGTATATATTTGCATTACAAAACTTTCTGAGTACGTGTCGAGATCTAATCAAGACATAGGCCCTCTAGCTTTAGAATAGCTCCCACTGTTTTCACAGTGTGCGGAACTCATCCTCTTGCACATCTCATGATTGCAAGTATACTCAATTTCCGTTATAAATATTTCTCATTGTTCTTTATTGCCTAGAACAATTCTAGAAAATCCATTTCTTAAATAACATAACCACAACGGTATCTTAACCATCCTGATGTGTTTTGATTATGGTTTTTGTCGGAAACCATGCGCAATCTCAATTGTCAATTGTCATTTGTGTAACACCCTTACACAAAATTGCATCATAAACACTTTGCTTTACTTCCTTAATGCTTCTGCAAGAACTTAAGGGTAATCTTTATGGCTTACTTGGTAAAGATTACTTAAATTCGATTTTTGAAAACAATTCATCATACTTAAAGTATATGAAGTGTTATACATCATTACTCATTTAATTGATCCGGCAGCGGAAGCAAAAGGGAATCAATCAAATATGTTCAATTTAATTGAACTAGTCACGAATCTTATCAACATAAGACTTCTTATTGACGCTAATATCATGTGGATTTATCTTCATAAATCCGGATATTAAAGATGTATTATAATACTCCAAGAGTCCTAAATCATTCTCGATGATCAATATGTCATTCACATATAAGACTAATTAAAATTTCCGTAACTCCCACTAAACTTCATGTATAAACACAACTTCTCGACTTATCGAGAAATGTTTTATCACATGATCAAAATGTTGATTCCAACTCATTGATGTCCTACTTAAGACCCTCTCTTAAGTTTCACATTATCTTAGGATTTCAAGAATCTTCCAAACTCAAGACATGTATTGAATACATTCCTTCTAATTGAAGAAGTGGGTTTTAGATTCACTCGCTATGTATTTCATAATAATGAAACACAATCCCTAAGAAGATCCAAATAGACTTAAGCATTTCAACTGGTGCAAAACCCTTTGCAACCAATCAAACCTTGAAATCTCTCTTTATTAGTGCAAAACCCTTTGCAACTAATCAAGCCTTTTATATTGGATTTTCATGGCTCTAAGCCTTGTAGTGAGTTGTGACTTAAACACTCTCATGTAAGTCATATGTTCATTACTTTCTAGAAGTAATCAATTTGAATCAAACGATTTCTTTTGTAAGTTATAAGCTCTTTACTTTCTTAAAAGTAGCATGTATTCATCATTTTCAACAAATGACGAATTTAACCCCCTAGGTTTTAAAGAAACAACGTCTTACACAAAACGTCTCATGTAGCCAAGAAAGACCAGTTTCTTGCGAAATAACATTCTTTGTGGCTCTTGAATAATTTTCTCCCACTCTGTCTTCTAGAAATAAACTTGTATTTTAGAAAGACAGCTTCACGAGCCGCAAACCCGTCGTACTCGTGATAATTGAAAGGGAAAAGAGAGCATTTGTTTCTTGTGAAAACTTACAAATATGATACTCTACCATTTCATATCTCATATGATTCAAGTTAGATTTAGTGGAAAAATAATTTAGACAAAAATGATAAAATCCCCAAAAGGATCAAGTAACTTAAAGTAACTTGATCGAAGTCCAAACCATATCGAATAGCGTTTGATTTCTTATCCAACCATACATTATCCCATAATGCGTGCTAAGAGAGATTAATTTGTGATACTATATCACATTTCCTTTGGCTTATATCAAAGTCTTCACTTTGATAATCCCATCACGACTAAATCGTGGTTCCTTGAACTCTTTGAACTCTTTGAACTTCTTCAAAGATTTCTCTATTTACCTTATTAAGTGAACATATTAGCGTCAACTTAAATCGTTGGTAAAAGAAAAATGATCAACCTATTTTGGATCAATGATTTACAACCTCGATTTCCTTTTGAACCAAAAGGCACGAGACATCTTGCTTTGACTACAAGATACGCATATACCATTAACAATCTAATGGTTTCAAGAGTACTCGATAACTCTTTGCGTTTATCATTCCAGAAATTAAGGTTTAATCTTGGGTTACCAATTTGAGTCTTGCATCATCTTCATGATATATCATTCTAGTCTGGTTTAGAATATAATCACCTTGATAATGGGCTAGCCATACATCAAATCGTGGTGTATAGGGTCACAAAAGTGAAACCTCTTTTGTATCTTAACAAGTTTGTATTCTTATTTAGAGTTTATGTACTTAATAGTCACAATTAAGTACAACTCCAAACCCGAAAACTAGATTTAGTACACAATGACTCTATCTCTCGACATTATTGTTGCTAGTCGTCATATTCTAATCATCTCATGTATCAAGTACAAATGATGAAAACCACCACCGGTTTCTAATATTGACGAAGTAGTACTAGCAAAATTTATGTTTAATCAAATAAACATTTAAAAAGAAGATCCTATTAGATGTCTCACAACTAACTTGTTGATCCTTCAATAATTTGGGGTAGTTTCCTTTCTAGTGTCCAACATTTAAGCCAATGGAAACTTTATCGGTCGGGATTGATAGGTTTAGTATCGTCATTCTGAACAATAACTTTAATTTACCTTTAACATTACCTTGTATCAATTCCATTATAATCTTTACTTCTTGAACCTCGTCCTCATCTTAACGGTTTAAGAGAATGCTCCCACTTATTTCAATGAGTCTTTACTTAGAGAAGCAAAGTTGAATCTTATGAAGATTACTCTTCAATTTAATCGTTTTAGTCTTAAAATTTTCATTGAAGTGGTTGCGTTATTTTGGTCAATTACGAATTCTGACAAAACTAATTACCAAAACAATTTATTGCTTCAAGGTACTTAATTCAATTAAGTATATGAAAAACAATCCATTGTAAGTAGATGTGTTAGTCAAGAATCAAAAACCTGTTTGATAATGAATAACTCATATCTATACTCTTTACAAGAGATCCTTAGCAATGGTTCATTTGAGGTTTTAGAAGCAAATTCAAATTTATCTTTAGTTACGATGTTTTAATGGAGATTTGAATCAAAAACGAAATGATATCGTATGTAAATTGTGGTAAATAAATAGAACAATATGATAAAGGAATAGTGAAAACTTAACATTTATCGCTTCAATAATACTTGTAAATAACAAGTAAAGCATTTACATAGTGACCTCTACCCAACTATGATAAATGATTCAAAGATCCAAATTCATATTAACTTGGGCACGGTAGGGCCGATGAAACCCTTATCAATATAACTCGGTGGATTAACGCTTTAATCGATTCTACTTCTAGAACTCTTGGTCGATAAAATTACATTAATATTTATCTATAGCCCGGAACACATGCGGCTACGGTCGCGAATACTTTCGTTGAGCTCAATCCAAATTTCGAATAAATGTGTCCATAATCCAAATCCACATCAATTTAGGCACGGTATGGCCGAAGAAACCCTCATCAATATGAACTCGGTGGATAGACATTTATCACCCACTTCCCCTACGTAACAAGGTTTGTACCCCGGTAGGGCCGAGTGCACTCCCTCGCGAAATAGGTTTTCATGGTTTCTACTACTTGGTAAGGCTATGTCTCAATTTATTGTTTTAGCGAGAAGTCATGTCAATTTATTACCTATCACGTTTTAAGTGAACTAAAGCGGTGAACTACGATAATTGTAATTGACACGGTCGATAAACTCGATAAAAGAAAATGCATGTTTTAGTTATGGCGATTTAGCGATGCATGCAACATATAAATAAAATGCAAAGCATAAAAATAAATCCTAGTATGGCCTTCCTAAAATAGAAAAACTATTTAACTATTACATATTCAGAAACCAACTCCATTGGTCCCTTGAACTTCGGTTGTGTCACGCATCTCGAGGTAACACCGTCTTTATGTATCGCCATCTTGAAGAAATCCGTCTTTGGGAACTCCGGAATAAATAAAATTACATAACAAATTACATAATTTCCTATTATACATTTGTAATTAAAATACGGAAAATTCACGTGGTACCCTCGAACTTTGTCATTTTGCACGTGGTACCCAACTTTTTAAGTTTGTGTACATAATACCCTCCATGTTTAATTTTCATGCACAACATACCTTTCTTGTCGCTATAAAAAAACTTACTTGCGCATAACTCCTAGCCCGGAATTCAGAATAGGCCAAATTTTTTTCTTAAAATGATTATCTCATCATAATCTATGATTTAAGGAAAAAAAAAAGTGTTGACTGACTTTTTATAGGGTTTTTTTAACAAAAAATCTCAAATCAACCATATCTTCGATCTTAAATTTCCTAATGACCATTTTCGTTTTATTAATTTATAGATCGTGAAAAGGTAATCACTCTGGAAAAAAAATTAGTCAATTCCGATTTCTGGTCTATGATATATACTTATTTGAAAATTTTAAGAGCGATAAAAAAGCACGTCGTGCATGAAAATCAAATCTCAAGGATATCATGTGCATGATGTGGGTGATGTCGTCACTCATCCAATCAAACACATTTATAAAACTCAACAAACAACTAGTTAGCGGTAAGTCGAGGTCGATCCATGGGACGGTGTGCTTTGGGTTCTAAATCTATCTATCTCAATTTATGCTAGTGTCACGATTTGTTTGGGTTTGTAGTTGTATTCTAAACTAGTGAAAGTAACAAAGTAGAGCAAACAATGAACTAAGAAATGTAAACAATTGATTAAAAGTGCTAGGATATCATGGGGTCATGGGGAATTCATGGTGTTGATCATACAAACATGTTTACAAGGTTGCAAGCAATTAATGTTGTGGAGAAACCGAGTTGGGTTATATCTTACGGTTCTTAGGAAGAGTTGGGTCCCGGAGCCGAATCGATTAGATTGTACAACACCTACAAGTCGACTTACTTTCCTCCTAATCAACTTCTTTGCATGGTCTAACAAGACTCGAGTTGGTTTATATCTTACGAGTCGAGTTGAGTAGATAAGAGATGGTAAAAATGCAAGGATTCATAGGCTTAGCATTTCATCAAACATAACATGTGCATAAAGTTGACATCACAACAAGCAAGCAATTTAATCATGTGAACATATTAGATTAACCATGAATCAATCCCCATGTTTGTTTCCCTTAATTACCCACTAATCCTAGCTAAGAGACTACTCACTCATTATCAAGTTTAACATGTTAACAAGGTTTTCAATCATATTAACAAGGTAAAACATGATGAACAAGTAAGAAAGATTAACAATAATTAAAACAAGGATTAAGAGAGTTATACCTATGGAGATTCCAAAATAATAAAGCAAAGAATAATAGAAGATACTTGATTGATTGATGGAAGGTTGTCAATCTCCCAATAATAACCCAATAATCTTCAATTACCCAATAATAAACTTGAATAATAAACTTGAACAATAATTAAGGAGAGATTAATGTGTAATTTGTGGAAAGATTAAAGAGTAATCTATTCTAATCTACTCCTAATCTAATCTAAAGAAGGATTTTCTACCCAAAAACAACATGCTTGATTAATTACAAAGATGGGGTATTTATAGTGGAAATTAGGTGGGATGCATTAGGTTAACTAAGGGCTAAACTAGTAATTACACTTTTTAGATTGAGCAAGGAGGAGCCGGTATTTTTCGAAGGAAGGGCTTCTTTCTTTGTAGCTTGGAGAAGACGAAATTCTGCTGTGAAGGAATCCGTGCGGATTGGTGTCGGGACGGGCGGATTCAGGTAGGGGAATCTGGGCGGATTGTAGGGAATCCGGGCGGATTGTGGCAGGGGAATCCGGGCGGATTGTAGGGAATCCGGGCGGATTCGGGAGATGCAATCCGGGCGGATTTGGGAGAAGACGCTCGGATTGTGGTTCACGTAGCAAGGGAATGTTTCGTGTCCAGGAATACGCCCGTCCCGAGCGAAATATGGGCGTCCTGGGCTTCAACCCGAGCGGGTTGAATTTGACCCGAGCGGGTTGAGCTGTATCTTGAGCTCGGATTGTAAAACGGACGTTATTTCCTCATCCGGACTCCTATTGGAGTGATTCAAAAGCCTAGATCACTTGTTTTTCCGACGCCGTTCCATCTAGAATACTTTCAGAGCCAAAGGAGCAACCCTTGGTTCGGTTTTTGAGCGATTTCTTCTTGTAATGTCTTCCCTCTCGTCATTCTTACTTTTAACCCTTTGATCCTTCTATATACACTTTATTCCTACGTCTTTGGTCATCATTCTTGCCTCCTCTTCATACTAGTCCATCTAATATCATCAATAAGCTTCCAAATATGCACGAAAGACGGGAATTTCCGCCTTATTATCTCCTTTTCTACAAAACATATGAAATGCGATAGAAAAGCAAATAGGAAGGTTTTGACGGATAAAATGGCCATGAAATGCTATAATAGTATGCAAAATAGGCTCAATTAGGGGACTAAATGTGCGCAAATAATGTTCACATCAAATATCCCCAAACCGAACCTTTACTCGTCCCGAGTAAAGAGGTGACAAAAACTAGACCTTTATTTAAACTAACCTACTAATATAACCGATATGAGACAATTAGCGGGTCTCACTCCGCCCCTTCAACTCACAACAAGACAACCATGAGGTAGGATGCCTTCTTGCAAGGCAAGGTGGGTCTTGCCAAAATGGCGACACATCCAATCATTAAGCACACAAAATCAAATAATGGATGCATCTACAAAAGAATAGCCACTTTCCTCATCTAAGTGGCGGAAATTATCTAAAAGGGAAGCAATTCAAGGGTACACACTCCTTCATAGATGCAATTTCTTCAAACTACTAAGCCTAGAAGGATACCAATAAATCACCTCCAAGTTGTGTCAAGCTAGGGTACCTTTGTCTTCAATCGTTAAATGCTTTTGTCAAGAGTAGACTCCCTATGGTGTTAGAAACACTGGAGGATCGCGGAATTCACCCTCTTGCCTAGACAAGAAGAAGGGTCGTCCCCTCTCTACCATGCACAAAAATGGATACGATGGATAAAGGGATCGATAGATATTTGAGTTTCACTTTGGGAGTTTGCTTTGTTTTTTTTTTGTTTTTCCACCCAATTTCTTGTGGCATATAACATTTGAGAACACTTTCTTGCCATTTCTTTTGATTTTTGGCAATTCAATACTTGACAACTTTTGAACTTTTGCATTTTTCTTTGATCATTTTCAAAGTCACCCCATATGTAGGGAGAGTGGCTTATATTTGAAGTATAGGAGTTCTATTTTTGTTACTCCTCTTTTCTTTTGATGCATTTTGCAAACTTTTTCTTTTCTTTTCATTTCTTTGAACTCAAATTGATTTCTTTTTGTGCCCATTCCCTTTTGTTGACAAAAATGTAGTAGAACATGGATGATGGATAGATGCATGGTTTCAAGGGTCACCTTGGAATAAACGGTAGCCAAGGAGTTATCACACCACAAGGTACTCTTGACTAGGCCTTAATCCATGGGTCAAAGGATACTAGTATGACACATCCTAGGGTGTTTTACAAGTATTCTAACAAGCAAAGTCTTAAGAACAAAAAGCATCTACTAGGGCCTATATACACTTGTCAAGCTTCCCAAGTAGACGGTTTCTCAAAGTTTTTCTAACATGCAACTATATGCCATGATGCAACTAACATATATACATCCTAATGCATATGCTTCTACCATCTAGTATGCCAAATAAACTAAATACAATCCTAAATTCACATTGTTGTACCGCATCAATCAAAATAAAGCCACATAGTCATTAACATAAAGAGGAAAAAGGAGATTGGAAAGATCATACCATGCGGTCTTCAATATCCTCGTGTCTCGGATGTGGCGTAGTCAATCAATGTGAAAAAGGATGAACAAACACAATATATACAAACAATATATATACAAGACTATATTACAAAGGAAATGAACATGTTTTTGGATTTTTCAATTTTCAAATTTTTATGGATTTTGTTTTTATGAAATTAAGAGACATATTTTTGTATTTTTCAAAATTTTTCAATTTTTATGTGTTTTTGGAATATAAATTCCCATCCCCCACTTTATTTTGGACATTGTCCTCAATGTACATGTAGGAGTAGGAATGAAAAAGAAATACATGTTTTTGGATTTTTTGATTTTTTTGAAATAAAGTACAAATGCAATGATATGATATGAATGCATGCATGCTCTAACTAAATGCAATTCTATATGACATATATAACAAATGAATGCAATCTAAACTATACTATATGATGCATGATTTTTAGTAAACTATGGTCACCTATGATCAAACCTCCCCAAACCGATTTAAACACTATTTGTAATGTAGAAATGAATAGGTTTGGCCATTAGTGACTATGCATGAATTCTAGTCTATATGCAACTATCTACATGAATCATATGAAATAAATTACAATGCAAACTAATGTAAATGAACTAACTAATGCAAATGCAATATGAAATATAATACAAATGCAAGCTAAATGCATATGTAAATAACTAAATGCAAGTGGAAATGTAATGCAAAATGAAAGGAAAGGATATCTTACAAATGGTGGTTTTAGGGAGGACTCCACCAAACTCATTCCTTGTTGCCATTACTATTGATGTTGTCCATGTTGCTTAATGCTCTCAACAACCGGTCAAAGGCTTTTGAATGGGCTACATGTAGGCATAAATAGGAGATTGGTGATGTCAAAACGTAGTTTACCCATCTTTGCTTGGAATAGAACTTGCCAAACACTCTCCCATTTGTTTTGCCCTTGGCACTTGGCTTCTTCCAATGCTTCAAACCAACAAGCCCATGATTCTTGTCAATACAAGGTATTAAATATTGCCCATATTCATCCGGAGGCTTCCACTCTTTACCATCTCTTTCAAATTCTATGATGATAGAGCATTGATTCATCAATCCTTCAATAGTAGAAGGAGAGTTCTCATTTCTTTGATGAGGGGATAGTTGAAGAATAAGATGTGGAGGAGTCAACTTCTCACCATTGAGGTCATTCATGCTTTCATTGTCTTCACTTTCTTCTTGACCCTCCTTAGAACTTGAACCATTTCCAAAGAAAAGAGCTTCAATTTCTTCCAAACTATGATCAAAGATGCCAACATCATAGTTTTCCTCTTGGCCTCTCAATTCTCCAAAGATAGCAAGTTCAAATTCATCAACCTCTTCTTTCCAAGTTTTACCTTCACTCCCATAAGTGCCAAGGGAGCACACTTCCTCTACATGGGTCATAGAGGGAAATTGTGGTGGGAGGTCTTCCTCATCATCATCATCATCATCATAGGTATCCCAAATTGGAGAAGCAAGGCTAGTGTGTGAGCTAGATTCATTAGACAATTTAGACAAAGTGTTTGTCTCATAATTGGCCTTCAACTCACATTCATCATTGCTCTCCACCCCAACTTCATCATGCTTCAATTCATCATCCACTCTTGGTCTATAATCAATCAAGCACTCCCTTTCCTCAAAAGTAACATCTTCATATTCACATCTATCATGAATGTTTGTAAAGTTGGGTACAAGTTGGAATATGGGGTGTTCAATACTTATGAATTTAGGGGGTGGCGGGGGATTCACAAGAGTAGCTTCATAATGCCATCCAAATTCTTCTTCACCCTCATTATTTTCCCCTTCTTCTTCATTTAGCATTTGGGTGGCTTCCATTTGGGCAATTTGATTTGCCAACTTCTCACCATTAGTAACAATGTTTTTGAGAACATTGTCCCTAGCTTGGCTCTCTTCTAGCATTTTCATGAAGAGATTTTGTTGGCACCTTAACATTTGGAGAACCACACTTTGCATGTCAAGATTATACTCATCCTCTTGTTGTGGGTACATGGGAATTTGGTGGTATGGGTGTTCATTGTAGGATGACATTTGGCATTGATTGTAAAGTGGGTTTTGGGCGGGTGGTTGTTGTGGATGTTGGATGTGGGGGCTTTGGTAAGAAAAGTTGGGGTAGTGGTTAGGACTTTCATTGTATGAGTTGTAAGGTAGGTTTGTTTCAACTTGCTCCAAAAACTCCCCATACCCATGGTAGTCATACTCAAAAGATTCACCACATACTCCATGTGCCAAGCCTTCGGTCATCATCATAACTAGGACAAAGATATAACTACAAACATGGAAACTACACAAAAACGGTAAGAACAATCCTTGAGGAACAAGTTCCTCAAGGCGAAAGCACAATTAAAATAGACAAACAAGTAAGAACTTAATCACATAGCACCATCCCCGGCAACGGCGCCATTTTGATGTGGGTGATGTCGTCACTCATCCAATCAAACACATTTATAAAACTCAACAAACAACTAGTTAGCGGTAAGTCGAGGTCGATCCATGGGACGGTGTGCTTTGGGTTCTAAATCTATCTATCTCAATTTATGCTAGTGTCACGATTTGTTTGGGTTTGTAGTTGTATTCTAAACTAGTGAAAGTAACAAAGTAGAGCAAACAATGAACTAAGAAATGTAAACAATTGATTAAAAGTGCTAGGATATCATGGGGTCATGGGGAATTCATGGTGTTGATCATACAAACATGTTTACAAGGTTGCAAGCAATTAATGTTGTGGAGAAACCGAGTTGGGTTATATCTTACGGTTCTTAGGAAGAGTTGGGTCCCGGAGCCGAATCGATTAGATTGTACAACACCTACAAGTCGACTTACTTTCCTCCTAATCAACTTCTATGCATGGTCTAACAAGACTCGAGTTGGTTTATATCTTACGAGTCGAGTTGAGTAGATAAGAGATGGTAAAAATGCAAGGATTCATAGGCTTAGCATTTCATCAAACATAACATGTGCATAAAGTTGACATCACAACAAGCAAGCAATTTAATCATGTGAACATATTAGATTAAGCATGAATCAATCCCCATGTTTGTTTCCCTCAATTACCCACTAATCCTAGCTAAGAGACTACTCACTCATTATCAAGTTTAACATGCTAACAAGGTTTTCAATCATATTAACAAGGTAAAACATGATGAACAAGTAAGAAAGATTAACAATAATTAAAACAAGGATTAAGAGAGTTATACCTATGGAGATTCCAAAATAATAAAGCAAAGAATAATAGAAGAAACTTGATTGATTGATGGAAGGTTGTCAATCTCCCAATAATAACCCAATAATCTTCAATTACCCAATAATAAACTTGAATAATAAACTTGAACAATAATTAAGGAGAGATTAATGTGTAATTTGTGGAAAGATTAAAGAGTAATCTATTCTAATCTACTCCTAATCTAATCTAAAGAAGGATTTTCTACCCAAAAACAACATGCTTGATTAATTACAAAGATGGGGTATTTATAGTGGAAATTAGGTGGGATGCATTAGGTTAACTAAGGGCTAAACTAGTAATTACACTTTTTAGATTGAGCAAGGAGGAGGCGGTATTTTTCGAAGGAAGGGCTTCTTTCTTTGTAGCTTGGAGAAGACGAAATTCTGCTGTGAAGGAATCCGTGCGGATTGGTGTCGGGACGGGCGGATTCAGGTAGGGGAATCCGGGCGGATTGTAGGGAATCCGGGCGGATTGTGGCAGGGGAATCCGGGCGGATTGTAGGGAATCCGGGCGGATTCGGGAGATGCAATCCGGGCGGATTTGGGAGAAGACGCTCGGATTGTGGTTCACGTAGCAAGGGAAAGTTTCCTGTCCAGGAATACGCCCGTCCCGAGCGAAATATGGGCGTCCTGGGCTTCAACCCGAGCGGGTTGAATTTGACCCGAGCGGGTTGAGCTGTATCTTGAGCTCGGATTATAAAACGGACGTTATTTCCTCATCCGGACTCCTATTGGAGTGATTCAAAAGCCTAGATCACTTGTTTTTCCGACGCCGTTCCATCTAGAATACTTTCAGAGTCAAAGGAGCAACCCTTGGTTCGTTTTTTGAGCGATTTCTTCTTGTAATGCCTTCCCTCTCGTCATTCTTACTTTTAACCCTTTGATCCTTCTATATACACTTTATTCCTACGTCTTTGGTCATCATTCTTGCCTCCTCTTCATACTAGTCCATCTAATATCATCAATAAGCTTCCAAATATGCACGAAAGACGGGAATTTCCGCCTTATTATCTCCTTTTCTACAAAACATATGAAATGCGATAGAAAAGCAAATAGGAAGGTTTTGACGGATAAAATGGCCATGAAATGCTATAATAGTATGCAAAATAGGCTCAATTAGGGGACTAAATGTGCGCAAATAATGTTCACATCAGTGCACAAACTTAAAAAGTTGGATACCACGTGCAAAATGACAAAGTTCGAGGGTACCACGTGAATTTTCCGATTAAAATAAAAATAAATCTATTAAATTACAAAACGGTGATACGAGATCACAATAAATTACAACCGAATCGATATTCCCATACATTTCGGGTAATACCAATTAAAACTAAGGCCATACTAAGTAAAAATTACATAATTCAAAATTACATAAAATAAAATTATGACAATCATAAATAAAATGCAGCATTATAATATGTATAAACATGCCCAATTTTATGCTAAATCGCCTTTAAGGAGCCAATATCGTATATTACAAGGTTTTTACGGATTTGCGTGATTCAACGTTTTATAATCACAAAAATTACATAAATTCATATTTATGCACAAGTTAATTACCCTAACCTTTTAGGACTCAAAATTAGTCTTCACTAATTACTTGACTATAATTAACTCATATTTCTTAAAATTGTTCATTAATGGACCCAAAATTACAATAAAATGCTATAAACTTCAAATAAATCATAAAATTTCAAATAAATTTGAAATTTGAAATTTAAACTCATGAACATTCTGGAAAAATACCATGACACTCATAATGTTCAAAAACTTAGGTTAAAATTTTCGAAAGTTATCGGGAAAAACAATGTTGCGGTTTATCGGATTTATCAATAAAAATCATAAAAACATGAGAAAAAATATATTCATCAACTTATCAATTTTAGATCTGAAAAAGATAATAAAATGCAACATGTGACGTTTTTCCTTAGTCATGAAGTATGTTTTAGCAATTTTTCACTAATTAAGTCACTATTTATGCTATTTTTCATCAAAAATCCATAAATCATGCATAAAGACTTAATTATAGCCTATTATTTTACACACATCTTGTAAAATTGCATGTGACAACATACTAAATTTATATAACCAGATTCGAAATATTTCTCATATTAACCTATTTTTCATTTAAATTCGATTTTTAACATGAAAAATCCATATTTCGAGCATAAGAACTCATAAAATTATGAAAATTTCCAGATCATCTAAAAATAATATATGTGAAAACATATCCAAAAACCACTGGAAAATTCGAAGTTTAGCTAATTTTCGTCCAAAAATGACATTTTTATCATAAAAATCACATTTTAATGGCAATATCATATAAAATGAACAATAAAAAAACCATAAATTAACCAAAATATCCTAAAAACATTTTAGGATCAGAAACTTTAACATGCATAAATTAATTTTGTGATATATCATAATAACACAAATTTATAAGTTTTATATGTTAATCGTATAACTCGGAAAAACAATAACCGATTTGCATGCAAACAACCTTGTGCTCATGATACCGCTTGTTGGAAATCTATATCTCATTATATAACATATTCTTATATGTTTCAAATTTATTTGGTCATAAAATAAATTCTAGATCTTATGCATGCAAACTAAAAAGGTAAGAGAAGAAATCATTTTCTCACCATAATAATTTCGGTCATATTGGGCACCAACAAGATCTCCTTCTTGTTAGTTCTTGAGCTTTCCATTAATGGATGAACATACATGACCTCAAAATAGAAGCCCTCCAATTAGTAGCACCCAAGACTATCCCTTAACCCACAAACTAATATGTACTAGATATTTATATTGTGGTTTACCTTAAAATTGATTACTAATACTCATATATTACATTGATAATTTTAGTAATCTTTTGAACAAATTTGAATCAAAAATTCATCCTTTTTGATGAAGATTAAAGAGAGAATAATTCATGAACATTTGCATGTGTTTTGAATGGTAGAGTGTGATGATAATAAAAGAACAAAAGCCCTCTAATTAGAGGAGAGGCCACACGGTTTGGTTGAGGCAAAGGGACCAATATATGGTCCTTCACTTTTCTTTTTAATCTTTTCTATACCTTAGGCTTGTAAGGCTAGTAGTAGGTTAGTGATCATTAGCTTATTTTATCTCATAAAATAATTCACCCACTAACTTCCTTTACACTCTTATTTCGGTCCATCTTTATAAAATGGACTACCATTTTATTTTTGTCAATTTGTCATTTGTCACACAATATGTCACATGTAGTATGATACATGTTACTAATTAATTAAATGCATATTTATCACATAAATATCATTTTATAAAATAGTTAAATTACATTCAACAAATTGACTAGTGATACTTGATCACATAAATAAAATGGGTCATATAATTATAATTCACAATATCTTGTAATTATAATCAACCATTCATTCTTATCTTTATTGTTTCTCAAACAATAAACAATTTTAGTAATAAAGCATTTTTATTACTAAAATAAATCTTATTTAATCCCATTACAATAAGATATCAATATTCTCTCTCACAAATTGAATTATTCAATTTTAAGGAATTAATTAATCTGTATCGGTATACAATTAATTAACCTTTTCAATTAAGGGAATCGTCCTTTAGGTGTGACCTCAAGGGATCAACTGATCACCACCGTCGCACGACAGTAATGTCAAACTCTAGCCAGCCAATCATTACCGAAATGTGTGGACCAGTTGACTATATATGTAATGTATCATCCCTTTCGTATTCTTGGTATGAGATTTAATAATGATATTTAAATCATGTGATCGCACTATTGTTGAGGACACATTTCCCAACATATTATACTATTAAATTTCGGTCCACAAATTAGGCACACGGCCCAAGGTCCAATTATTAGCTAAACCCGATTCCCGACTTGCTTACTTCTTTTATTATTTAATTAACGTCTTATTTGTAATTGTTATTAGAAATGTCATTTAATCAATTATCTAATTACATAAATTACTTTCATAAATTATTATCAAAATACGGAATATTACACCTTAGCTACACATCCCGAGTAAATGAGAGCGTTACCATCTCGGTTTCCCGAGGTAGTGAATAACAAAGTACAACAAACCAAAGTACCTTAAATAAAATTTAGCGATTACATGTTTAATACAACTTAACCAAAGTAAAGGATAATATAAAATTAAATACAACTCGCATCGGAAATAAATAAAGTGATTAAATAATCTATATGGTAGACTTCTAGGTAGACTGGTCGAGTCCTTACGCGTTCCCATAAGCTCCCAAGTTAGATAATCTTAAGTACATGTCAGATCTGCTCCTCAGTTACGATTCATCACAGGTGTTCACGAATACACGGTCAACCACGTGGTTGAGTAGTAATAAACACTAACAATAAGGATTAACAATAGACAATGAAATTCCACACACATAGCACTACTCCCTTAACAATATGTTCCTTTTCATGACTTAGCACACCTCCCTTAACAACGTGCTTACACTGCTATGGTACCCCTCCTTTAACAACGTACCTCTATTATGCAATAGTACCCCTCCCTCACAACGCACATATTACCGTTCACCGCAGAGTACAAACTCCCTTAACAACGTACATCTGACTGCAATACAACTTAGCACAATTTCCACGTTCAAAATCAACGATAACCATTAAAATCATACCCAACATATTTATTAATAACAACCAATACAATATAATATAAATTCCTCCCTTCCAACAAATACAACAATATCAATACACAAACAATTCATTTCAATATATATCATCCACCATGCTATACAATAACAAACGAGAGTGAGTAGGACTTATCCCTACCTGGCAAGCAAATCCAATTACGCAGCTTAAAGGAATCCAAAGAATAAAGCAGACGAACCCGATTATAAATTCTTCACAATCTGTTACCTAACATATTAATAATTTATCCAATCATTAATTATTACATTCTAATTATTATTTGTTATTCAATTTAATCATTTATTATTATTATTAGAGGATTACGATATAAAAATCCCGATTCAATTATAAACGCGAATAACCCAAAGCAAAACCCGTCACAAACACCCAAATCATCCCCATGTACACGGTTTAGAAACCGTGTCCACCACTGCCCTTAAACCCACCTACACTCGACACCACAAGCCACCACTGCCACCACCCGGCCAACCTAGCTACCTTATGCCTGTACCACGACGCACCCAACCATCCCTCAACCATCGGCCTTACCGTCACCAGCACTCCACAAACACACGCCCTAAACCGCCCCCTCAAACTCCGACACAACCAATACATCACACACCACCCCACGACAACCAGTGGCCACCATTGTGGTCTTCCTTGACCCATGGTGGTCCCACCACCTGTCACGACCTCACACGACAACCCACGACCCACCAAAAACGACACATGACCCATATATAAAACAAACACGCTACAACCACCACTATCCGACACCCACCGTACCAACCACCACCTGCAACCACCTAGACACCACCAATAGGACCGCCCACTGCCGACAATACCAACCACCCAAGTCCCAGGTCAAGTCGAAAAACACACAAGGTACAAATTTCGTCTTAAATCCCGCGACAACCGCCCCTTTAGACACCAATTCCGCCACCCATGGTGGTCAACAATGGTCACGGCAAGTCCTACTAGAATCACGACAGTCATAGGTAGCTACTAAGTTCAACGTCGCTGTTCATGGTGGTTTATACGGTGCTCATACGATAACTTAATTCATTAAGACGATATAAACATAAATTACGACGATCTTACCTTTCATCGCATAATTGCTCTTTCCGTCTCTTAATTCTTCTTCTTCTATTTTTATGAATTATTTTTCAGATTATATTTGTATTTATAGTCTAGGTTTAGAGAGTATAAGATACTAATTAGGAAACTATTGCCTTATTACAATTATTATAGGAATTTTTATTATTATTCTTATTATTCTTATTATTAAATCCCTATACAATTCCCGACCAATAATCATACTAGGCCAATAAAATCGGCCCACCTATCTCTAACACACGGCCCAAGGCTTTATTACTAGATATTTCCAATTCCAGACTTGCTTACTGTTAGTTATTTAGACCAAATAAGACTATCTTAGTGATAATAAAATTACAACTAATCTTATTGTGTGGTCTAAATCTACATGCATACAAAGATAAATAACAAGAAGATGGTATAAAACTATCTTAAAAGAAAATTTCCTTACATTGAAATAAGGCAAATTTGGGCACTACAAAGGATGATCCTCCTTAGTCTTCTAGTACTCAAAGAAGAATACCTCCTATGGTGGCACCCAAGATTAAAACCCAAAAATACTACAAATAATATTAACTAGATATTATTTGAGTAATATATATATTTGATTTACTAAATAATATTATTACTTTGATAATATTATTAGTTTATTTTATATGTGTTTTTAATGTTTCAATATGAACAAAATAAGAAGAAAAAAGAGTCTTTAGATGCTACAAATGAGCCGTCTAAAACCAACCAAAAAGACCAATTTTTCTTCCAATTTTTCCAACTTCAGAAATGGTGGAGTTTGGTGGTATTTATAGGCAATTTGGGGGGACAATTATGAGTGGAAAATGCCACCAATTGGACACTTTTAATGTCTTAAAAAATAGTACATATGGACCATTTTGGGTCCATTTCGATTTTTGACATTTGCCCCTCAAATGCTTATAAGTCTTATATTTAATTATCTTACATAATTAAATATTAATTTAATTATTTAGCACTTAAATAATACAAATTAACTACTAATAACTACTTAACTATTAAGTAATCATAAGACCATTTTATCAACATACAATGTGTCAATATTACCCCATTTAGGTAATTTTACAACCTCTTCTAAATTTAAATAGCTAATTACCTCCACCTCAAAACTTATACACATATCGTATAAATTAATTAATTAACTGTTGGACCATATAGTAATATGATTAAGTTTTGATAATGACAAGTATGTGCTTTATATTATATATATACTCTTGCTCGTAATCGTTTGTTTACTCTTCGTTAGATTGACTTAGGTTACAAGTTTAGCAAGTAATGTTATAGCATCCTTAGCTATAACATTGAAGATTTGTGAAGCATTATTCAAGTAATGTTATAGAAGCTTGAGCTATAACATTGAAGATTCTTAAAGCGTCATAGTAACTGTAACAAGTTTCGAGTATGATGATCACTTAAGCAAAAGGCTCGATCAAGTCTTTAACAAGCTCAAGATGAAGAGCTTATGATCAAGATAAAGAGAAGATCCTATTCTGAAGATCTCCAGGAAGATTATCTAGTTTAGGTCTTCATCTAGTAACGGTATCTTAAGAAGAAATATTTGGAAAGTAAAGTTATAGCTATTTCACCTATAACTTTACTTACCAAACTTAAGGTTATAGTTGTTTCTACTATAACTTTGAGTAGCATTTTTATGGCACGATTTTAATAGCTTTAAAATCATTTTCAAAAGATAAAATTCTTCAAATATATTTTGAAATCATGCGTGTATATGATAGAGATGAAATATGGGTTGTTATAATGAATTATTCGCATTTCTCTATTGGTTAGTAAAACGACTTATGGGTCGTCATGCTACCTAGGGTTTTCTTGACTATTTGACCTAACCCTAATCTAAGGATTGGATTTTTGACCTAGCTGGACACAGCCAAGGGTTCGGCCGCAAGGCTTGAGCCGCCTTGGTTTCGTGAGTCCTCTAGTACAAGTAATCTATCAAATTAAATCTAAATAATATTTTGGTAAGATATTCTTATATCTTAAATAATATTTGATTTGATTTGTTTACTTAACAGAAAATCATAAAGATAAACTTTAGGTAAAATAAGATTTACTTTTATCTTATTTGCTTAAACTTAATTATCTCATGGATTAAATTAAGTAAGAGGTAAGATTTATTTCTTGTAAAATAATCTTCCATCTCACGGCATCCATTAGGGTTTTGCCTAAACCCTAATCGTCTTCTCTACTATAAATACACATGGTAGTCTTTCAGTTGAAGGAGGCTTTTCGAAATATTAAATCTCTTGCAAACAATTTTGAGTTTAATTTTAATCAATTATTTTTATTGTTTTGCATTTGAAAATCCTTGCGAAAAGTCGTGCTCTTAAAATTGCTTATTATTCTTAAGGTTACGTTACAATATAATAGTACTTCATATTGTTTCTTACTCGTTCAATTGTGTGAACAGTTAGAAGAACAATCAAATGCTTTCTTAGTAACTTAAGTTAGTCAAATCGAATATCTAGTGATATTCAAATTGAGTTATAGCTAGAGTTAGCTATACGAGTTGGGTTGATAATTTTGTAATCCGGGGAAAGGTACTAAAATTATTAATTGAGAATAGTGGACGTAGGTTTCGATGTGTGAAGCTGAACCACTTCAAAACCGTGTGTCTTTGCAGTTTTTGTTTTTGTCCATTTCATTACGTTCACAATCACCTAGTTAATTAGTTAAAGTTTAATCAATAAACTTTAAGTAATTAATTACATTGATATATAATAAAAAGTGGGCATAAGGTTTTTAAATACTCAATTCACCCCCCCTCTCGAGTATTTCGGGTGTGATAGACTCTTCAATTGGTATCAGAGCCTCGTGCTCTTGATTGCCTAAACCGCAAAGAGGCTAGATCCGTCTATCTTTTTATTTTATTTTTTCCGCTGCCTTACACGTGTGAAATGGATTACAAGTATCTTAAGTGTCCTGTCTTTGATGGGAAGAATTATGGACTTTGGAAAAACATGATGACACACTACGTAAAAGGACATGATTGGGAGTGCTCGACGATTATTAAGAATGGACCACACAAAATTTTGGTCGAATCGTCGGAAGACACTACCTATGAGAAAAAGAAGGAAGACTATATTGAGTCTGATTACAAGAAGGCTGAGAAAAACTCGAAAGCGATAAGCCTGTTACAAAACGGCATGACATCGACTGAATTCGATCGTTTTTTTTCTTGAACTTCGGCCAAGGAAATATGGGATGGTCTTGAGTTGGCCTATGAAGGAACGTCGGCTGTTAGGAAATATCGCATTGACTTGCTGATTCAAAAATATGAACTTTTTAGAATGGAAAAGAGTGAATCACTTGATAGCATGTCAGCACGATTTTCTACTATAGTCAATGAGCTCAAAACTCTTGGAAAAACTTTTAACTCCGAGGATATTTCTAGAAAAGTAATTAGGAGTTTAACCAAGAAATGGCGCCCCAAGGTCATGGTTATGGAAGAAGTCAGAGATCTCACTTCCCTTCCTTATGCAGAACTTATTGATGCTCTCATGACTCATGAACTCGTCTTGGAAGACGATGAGGCCGAGGCCAGTAATAGTCAGAGCATGGCTCTACAAGCTTCTTCTAAAGAAGAAGAAGATGCTGAAATAGAGGACGAAACGGTCTTGTTTACTAAACGATTTAACAAATGCATTTTCAGAAATAAGCAAGCAAAATCGTTTAACAACAACAACAACAAGTCCTACAATAAGAAAACTTCCGAGTCTAAGAATACGTTTGGTAATAGAGGATGCTTCAAGTATGGAGAATCCAGTCATATGATTAAGGATTGTCCCACATGGGAGAAAATTAAAGATAAAGCAAAACGTGAGAAGACCAAGAAGGAATTCAAGCAAGTGATGATGGCATCATGCTGGGGAGATCTCGACACTGAGGACGACGAAGCATCAGAAAAACAAGAATTTGCTAACCTATGTCTAAGCAACGTAAGTCTTGACTTATTTTCAGACAATGATAAAGATAGCAAGGACTCTCACTGTTGCTTTCTATGAGATTCCGACTCAGAGGAAGAAGAAGAGGTAAGCTATCTTGAACTTAAGAAAAGTGTTAAGAAACTATCTAAGAATGCTTTAATTGAATAATTTGAGCAATCTCTTGATAAGTGTCACGAACAAGAATTGAAATTGAAAGACTTGAAAGAACAAATTCTCGATATTGCTGAAGAGAATCATCTTCTTAAAGGAAAGGCCAAAAAGCTCAAATCTAAAGTTACAGCTAATATAGCTACAACTTCAGATATGACAAATGCTGAGAAGAAGGCTCTTGAGTCTAAAGTTATAGCTAATGAAGCTATAACCTCAGACCTAAAACTCAACATTAAGCATCTTCAAGCCAAAGTTGCAGCTAGTAAAGCTATAACCTTGGAATTGAGGAAAGTCAAAGAGCTTCTTGAGTCAAAGGCTACGGCTAGAGAAGCCGTGATCTCAGATCAGAAGAAGGAAATTGAATCTCTAACTCAACAATTAAAGGAATCTAAAACTGTTCTATCAAATACTAAAAGAACGCATGCCGAAATGGTACGAGTTCTTAATAACAGATTCCAAAACTTTCGTGATAATTATGAAGAGACTCATCCTCCCAAGGTCATAGAGTTAGACCATTCCAAATGCAACAAAGAGATCCAGTCCCTGAAGGACTTACTTTTGCATGCTAGAAAAGTTCACGAAAAATGGGAAGGTAGCACACGTGTCCTGAATTTCCTGACTGATCAGTCGGATAATAACATGAAAATGGGATTAGGTCACGAGTGCTATGGTCGTAGAGATCACTCTAAATGCAAATCAACCCCTTCCGAACGAGATTTCAGAAGGAGAAAATATGCAAATTTACCAGAATATTTGATTTGCAATTACTGTGGTCATACTGGACATATCCAAGAAAATTGTGTCAAATATACTCAGGATTTAAGAAAGGGAATCAACTTTGTTAAAGCATCTGACACTATTTTCGAAGAAGATGATTGTACCCCATCTGAACCTAGTACCAATGAAGAACGCAACAATGATCATCGTTGGTTCTATGATATGAGCTTTGATTTCAAGAAGGCTACAAAATCAAAACAAACACCTAAACCTAAAGAGCCCTTCAAAACAAAAGCTCCCTTAAAACAACGTGAAAGACCATGACATACGGAACCTAGAACTCAACCCAAGACGGTTCCCAGACAAACCTATTCACCTCCAAAACGTAAAGTTACTAAAAGGGTTTGGGTTAGAAAGGATATGGTCTTTAGAGTGACTAACGTCAAAGGACCCAACTTAGCTTGGGTACCTAAAAACTGTCTCTAATTATTTTGCAGGTTGTAGTGAAAGAAAATAACTTATGGTACCTTGATAGTGGATGTTCAAGGCACATGACTGGTGATGTAAATTTATTTCTTTCACTTGAGCCCTTCGATGGAGGTAAGGTCACATTTGGTGATAACAAGAAGGGTAAGATTATCGGCGTTGGTAAAGTTGGAATATCCTCTTCTCATGCTATTAGTGATGTTTATCTTGTTAGTGGTCTTAAGCACAATTTACTGAGTATCTCTCAATTATGCGACAAAGGAAATAAAGTTGTCTTTCATTCAGATTCTTGTCGAATAAGAATTGAAGGAACAAGTAGTGTTGTGCTTGAAGGACATCGTAGAAGGAATATTTATATGATTGATCTAAATAATATTCCTACTAATTCATTCACGTGCATTACCAATTCTCTTGTTCGACACGAGTGTGCGTTACCAATTCTCTTGTCCAATAATATCTCCCACTCAATGCAAGATGTCTTTCAGGTCATTCTTGCACGTGATCATATCATAAAGTGGTTTCCTCGATCCGGAGAATGACTGTCTGATCGGATAATCTACTATAGATCTCATCCGAGCGTGGCCACGCATTTCCAATCACCTCTCCCCGAGTGGCCTTTAGATAAAAAAATGACTTGGGTGGACAATCCTGTTGACCTATTTTCTTCGTTCGATACAGATCACAATGACCCAGTAAATGCTCGTCGGCCTCCTCTTACGGCGCGACCTAGAACATAAACCAAAACCACCGGAAAACCGCACCAACTCCGACAAATATTCACCAGTCTAAAGAATTGACTCGAAGGAATAAATAGAAATCCTCACCACGACCTAGCAACAAAAGGACTCTACAAACGGTCACTGTCCGACAAATCGTCTCACAATCTGCCTATGTAATCGATCAGCCATCATTATGACCATATGACAGTCGAACTTGTCATATATCACCTTACATTCTAATCACTCCGAGACGTCACCTCATTAAGTAACTAGGGACAAAATACAATGTTAATCCAGTTCACTTTAACAGGGTTCGACATTGTCACTACAACCTATTTAGAAAAACAAAGTATTTAAAAATTCAGATATAAAACTGAGTATAACGATAAATACAATTATCATATATGAAATAATAAATACAATATTTTGATTATTACATATCATATAATTTACAACAGTTCTGGCATTCATCTTAACCCCATCGAAACTATATGACTATCATGTTTAGCTTAAGACAATGGCTTGGTTAAAGGATCAGCGATATTGTCAGCTATCCCAACCTTACAGACTGTAATTTCCTTCCTTTCAATTAAATCTCTAATTACATGAAATTTCCTAAGTACGTGTCTAGACTTGGACTCTTTTTCTTGAAAAATTGCCCCACTGTTATCACAATATAAAGTGATAGGATCCTCGGCGGTTGGAACTACTTTCAGTCCCTCTATGAATTGCCTAATCCAAATAGCTTCCTTTGCAGCTTCAGAGGGTGCAATGTACCCAACTTCCGTTGTAGAATCAGCAGTCACAGACTCCTTAAAACGTCTCCAGCAAACCGCCCCTCCGTTCATCAAAAAGACAAAACCGGCCTGGGATTTCAAATCATCCCTATCGGTTTGGAAACTGGCATCCGTATAACCTCTTATACGTAATTCAGATTCTCCTCCAAACACTAAGAATGAATCCTTAGTCCTTCTCAAGTACTTAAGAATGTTCTTGACGGCTATCCAGTGACTCTCACCTGGATTTTACTGAAAATGACTCGTCATACTCAAAGCATACGAGACGTCAGGACGAGAACACATTATAGCATACATGATCAATCCAACAGCGAAAGCATAGGGAATCCCACTGCCTATAGGTAGAAAACCTCTCTTGGAGTTTTTCATATTGAATCGGTCAAGAATTATCGATATAGGCTTCTTGACTCAAAGTTAATATCCTTTTGGATCTATCCCAATAGATCCGGATACCCAAGATGCGCTGAGCTTCTCCCAAATCTTTCATTTGGAAGTGATTTCATAACCACTATTGACAGAAGCAAGAATATCTACATCATTCTCAATGAGTAATATGTCGTCCACACAAAGAAGTAAGAAAACAACTTTACTCCCACTAAACTTCATGTATAAACATGGTTCCGCAACACTTTGAGAAAAACCATTATATTTACTAACATGATCAAAACGATGATTCCAACTCCTTGACTCTTGCTTAAGACCATAAATGGATCTCTTAATTTTGAATACTTTGTTAGGATTTTTAGGATCCACAAAACTCCCAGGTTGTGTCATGAACATCTCCTCTTCCAGAAACCCGTTCAGGAAAGCGGTTCTGACATCCATTTGCCATATCTCATAATCATGAAATGTAGCAAAGCTAACATTATCTGAACAGATCTAAGCATAGCAACTGGTGCGAAAGTTTCATCATAGTGTAAACCATGAACCTAGGTGAAACCTTTTGCCACCAATCTAGTTTTTTAGACATCTTTATGTCCATCCATGCCGATTTTAATCTTGAATATCCACTTACAATGAAGAGGTCGAACATCTTTAGGTAAGTCAACCAGGTCCCATACCTTATTATCGTACATGGAATCCATTTCGGATTACATGGCCTCGAGCCATAGCTTAGAGTCAGAACTAGTAATGGCTGCTTTGTAGGTCTTAGGTTCATCACTTTCCAAAAGTAAAACCTCATAGTCACCATCTTCCTCGATAACACCAATGTATCTATCAGGCTGGCGACTAACCCTCTCTGACCTCCTAGGTTCAGAAGGAATAATAACCGATTCAGACGTAGAAGGAACATCTTCCTGTATTGTCACATCAGTTTGTGGCTCTTGAACTTCATCAAGTTCAAATTTTCTCCCACTCTGTCTTCTAGAAATAAACTCTTTTTCTAGAAAGACAGCTTCAGGAGCTACAAACACTTTGTTCTCGTTATTAGTGTAGAAGTAATATCCACAAGTTTCCTTAGGGTAGCCTATAAAAATACAATTTTTAGAACGAGGTGCAAGCTTATCCTCAGACTTGCTCTTGACATAAGCATCACAACCCCATACTTTCATGTATCGCAAATTTGGGACCTTCCCTTTCCATATCTCGTATGGAGTTTTCTCAGTTCATTTAGTGGGACTTTGATTAAGTGAGCGTATAGCAGATGAAATGGCAAAATCCAAAAATGACTTAGGTAACTCAGTTTGACTCATCATTGATCGCACCATATCTAATAAAGTTCGATTCCTCCTTTCAGCTACACCATTTAATTTTGGTGTACCAGGAGGAGTTAACTGAGATACAATACCGCAGTTTTTAAGGGGATCTCTAAAGTCATTGCTTAAATACTCCCCACCACGATCTGATCGTAATGTTTTAATCTTCTTATTTAATTGGTTTTCTACTTCATTCTGAAACTCTTTGAACTTATCAAAAGCTTCACTTTTATACCTCATTAAGTAGATATACCCATATCTACTCATGTCATCAGTAAAAGTAATGAAATAGTCATAATTACCTCTAGCCGTGACTGTCATTGGGCCACATACATTGGTGTGTATTAAACCCAACAACTCACTAGCTCGAGATCCTTTTCCTAGAAAAGGTGCACGAGTCATCTTACCAAGAATACAAGATTCGCATGTACCAAATGATTCGAAATCAAAAGGTTTAATTATACCAGTCGATACTAGTCTTTTAATACGTTTCTCGTTAATGTGTCCTAATCGACAATGCCATAAATAAGATTGATCGGGATCACCTGTTTTGAGTCTTTTATTATCTAAATGATAAACATCTTTGCAAGTGTCTAGAATATAAATACATTTGATTGAAATAGCTTCGCTATATACAATCCCATTAAAGGAAAAATTACAACGTTTGTCTTTGATAACAAAAGAAAAACCTTCTGTGTCTAACACAGATACTGATATTATATTCCTAGACAACGTCGG
The DNA here is from genome assembly GCF_048544455.1 of Silene latifolia. NCBI lineage: Eukaryota > Viridiplantae > Streptophyta > Magnoliopsida > Caryophyllales > Caryophyllaceae > Silene > Silene latifolia. The sequence goes on along the minus strand of NC_133535.1, from coordinate 39,782,993 downwards.
TAAAAAATAACAATTATTAAGAAACAACTGTAACCCCGAAGCTAAATTAAGTACATAAGTTCCTACTGAGACGGTGACTACTTTAGACCCGTTACCCATTCGGAGATCAACATCACCCTTTTTTAGCTTTCTTATGCTTTTTAGGCCCTGCAAATGATTGCACAAGTGAGAACCACAACCAGTATCTAATACCCAAGTTGTATTTGAAGCATAATTTATGTCTATCATAAAAGATTCGGTTGAGAAATTACATGTTGGCTTCACAATGCCAGCTTTGATGTCATCCAAGTATTTCGTGCAATTACGCATCCAATGTCCCTTGTTATTACAGTAATTACAAGTATCTTTAAGAGGATTACCCTTTTTAGGCTTAGGCTTGGTAGAGCAATTCACAATTGCTTTACCTTTGCCCTCCACCTGTACGGGCTTCTTACATGCGTTCCTCGTAAACTGCTTCTTCCCCTTCACATTAATCGCAAGTACATCCTTCCTCGTACTCCCACTCAATTCCATATCCTTCTCTGCTTGCACAAGCAGAGAATGGAGCTCATGTAAACTTTTTCTCATGTTCGTCATATTATAATTTACCCTAAATTGGGTAAATCCTTTGACATGAGAGAGAGAGAGAGAGTGGAGCACTCGGTCCACCACAAGTTCTTCGGGGATCTTACATCCCAACCCCTCTAAAGTTTCCACGTACTCAATCATTTTAAGTACGTGTGAACTTACAGGTTGACCATCTTTGAGGTTTGCCTCAAAGAAACAAACTGCGATGTCAAACTGAATTATCGTCGGGGCTTGAGAAAACATAGTCGAAAGCCTCGAGAATATTTCATGTGAATTGCAAAACTTGACACACTGCCTTTGTAAAGCAGGATCCATTAAAAAAATTAAAACATTTTTTACTATAGCGGATTCCTTTTGATAATTAGAAAAAGCCTCACTTACATCGACAGTGGCCCTAGTACTAGGCGAAGGGGGAGAGGGATCGACAAGGTAGCGTAATTTGCCATCACCTGCGGCAGCTAATCGAAGTTGTTCCACCCAATCTTTAAAATTACTGCAGTCGGCTTTTAATACATATTTGTACATAAAAGAACCTAGCCATGAATCTCTAGCTATAGTGACGGTTTGACTAGTAGAAGCCATCGTGATTACTACAAAGGAAATGAAAGGAAAGATTAACATTTATCGTCTAAACATTTTAACTTGTGAAACAAGTTCCCATTTATATAATGATCTCCCACTGCATTATATAAATGATTCCAAGATCCAATTTCACAATTATTATGGAAAAATTCCATTTAATTAAAATATTTATGGAAAAATAAATTTTAAGATTTTGTAAATTCTGGTCTAACACCAAAATGACATGCATGTGAAAATTTTTGGTTTTGAAATTTATTTAAAACAGTTTCACAATTTTCTCGGTAAAACGACAATTTTTACGATTTAATTCTAAATCAAATCATAAAAATTGAAAAGACTTTTAAATAAATTTTTGTTCATTTTATAAGAATTTCCAGGAGCTAAAAATCCAAAAATTTCGAGCCCAAAAATTAAATCAATATTTATTTGTAAAATAACCATTATTTACCAATTTTTATCAAATAAAAATCAATAAACTACCTAAATTAATCACATTAATTTATAGTTTCTACTTTTCTCATAAATAGAATATGTATGTGGTTATTTCTAAATAAATATGCATAAAATTAACATGCAACATAATTTAATTAACTCTTAATTAATTTTAGTGCATTTTTTTAATCAGTTTTATGCCATTTTAAGTCATAAAAAGTTGAAAAATATAACAAAAATCAAATTTTCGTCCCATATCATTCTAAGACCAGGTTATTTACATGCAAGATGATACGTGCATTTTATATAGTCCTTTTAGGCCTTTTTATGCACGTATTTATATGCTATTATCGTAGTTTTATGCTACGAAATGCCCCGAATATGCTACTTTGGTTTGTTTTGTTCTATTTGAAGGAATGGACCAGGAAGTAGTGAAATCAAGCCTTTTATCGTGTGATTTGCATGCATTTAGAGGAAGAGTGATTTTGGAGCGGAAATGTAGCTGTCTTGGGATATGTGAAGCCATTTCGGGAGCTAAAAAGACAAGTCAAAGCTGAACTAATGAACAAGTAGCTGCTGAAGTCATATTTCACTCGATCGAATGCTTATTTGATCGATCGAATGACTTTGGATGGTTGGAGACCTCGATCGAAAACTTTCCTTGGTCGATCGAATAGTTGCTTTTAGAGGTTTACTCGATCGAGTACTATTACTGCTCGATCGTGTGGTTTCAGCTCAGTTTTACTCGATCGAGTGGTATCAAATCAGTCGATCGAGTGGAATTGCTAATGGGCTCGGGCTTTTTGTTTTATTTCGCTATTAGGTTTAATAAGAATCGTCTCCTCTATAAATAGGACGACGACAAACACATTTAGGGGACCAGAAACAGTTTTTGGACTCCGTTCCTTGATACTTTTAATTTACTCTTTCTCTGTAAACATTCCTTTCTCTCTTTTTCCGGATCTACTTTAATTCACTCTTTTTCCCTCTTCTTCTTTATTTAATGTTTATTTCTGTTCTTTCCTTTATCATGTCTAGCTAATTTCTCCCTGCTAGGATTAGGGGAGTTAATGAACCGATGTTAATTGCTAATTAGTTTGCACATTGTCGTTGTTGTTTGTCTATGTTGTCAATCACTGCTTTAATTGTATCTTGCTGATTGAATCGATGCAATTAGCTCTTTTAATTTTGGTAAGCCTTGACCTAGACCGGAAGGTTGGAAGGGGTGAGATCCGCAGTGAACAATAAGATGCTTTAGTGAGGGCGGAAGCTAAGCTAATAGTATTTTTGGGCGAATTGAGACCGGATGGAGATATTCATAGCCCCTTAGACCGACACATCGACTAATATGTGACCTTAACTGCATTTAATTAACGTTCATTGATGAACCGACATCCTATTTCTCTCTCTCTATATTTAATTTCTCTTATTCCTTTTAAACTCATTAGTTTAGTTAAAACAACTCAAAACCCCATTAGCGACCACAGACATACCAAATTAACAAGTAGATAGTGACCGCCTCCCAACGGAGATCGACCCTACTTACCACTGGCTTCTGTTAGTTGTACTTAGGTATTTATTTTTGGTACCTGACGACGGTATCAAATTTTGGCGCCGTTGGCGGGGAGGCAAATACTTTATTTACTTGTTCAATTTTGTCTGTTTTTAGCCTCTAGGGATTTATCCCTTGAGGCCGTCTCATCTTTTTCTTTAGTGCTGCTTTGATAGGTCCTACAGGTCCTACCTAGACAGTTCTAGGTAAAAGATCATCAAAGGGAAGGCTTGAGTACCTTTGACCCTCCACCTATGTTCCATTATATGGCGCAACATGTTGCTTTTTGTGAGAAATGTGGTGCTGCTGAGCACAATGCAGCTATTTGCATGGCAGAGAAGGACATGGTCTACGCGTTCAAGCAGCGTAGATGATACCGTCGTTTAGTACCAAAATTAAATTTATAATTCCAAACTAAAACTATAGCTAGTGATAGTAAGGGTCGAACCACAGAGAGACAAGGTTGATTTTGTTTGCTATTTTTCAGTCTATAAAAGTAACAATTAATTGGGGGGTTTTGAATTTGGTTGATTAACTGGCTAATTGCTAAAATGAATATTCTCAACAAGATAAAAAGGGGATCGGGAACTTCGGTTCACCATGGCAAATATCGGTCGAAGGTAGCGAAGTCTTATAATACGGTCTCAGGGAAAATAAGCTAGCCTTTCGATCAAAGCTCAAATAACCTCACGGTCTATTAATTCCCTAGAATTTATCAAAGCTTTCGCTCAAGAGAAATTCCAAATCTAACGATAATTCAAATTACCAATCTTTCAATCTAGTGAAGAAATTTATCAAAAGATAACAAGACCAATACGGAAGAACTCATACTACACAACAATCCTAATTTAATACCATGGCTCACCTCGTTCCCAATCAAAGAATTTACCTACGCATAATTATAACCATACTAACTTCGAAATTAATAGTAGAGAACAAATTTGACATAATGGAATCGAACTAAAACAAAAGGGAAGAATTCAATTGCTGAAATTAAATTGATGAAAACAAGAATCGAAATAACAAGGAATTAAGGAAGAGAAAGAATTGCATAAAAAGCTTACTAATTGAATTCAAGAACAAGGTATTGAAATCGAAGGTTTCCGTCTCCAAGCTAGATCTAAAACTGAGTTTTTCCAATGATGAAAGCATAACCTAAAAGTTGCTGCGTTCTACTGATAAAAAGATACTGAAAGTTAATTACAAGTTGGGCTTTCTAAAAGTCTAACACGAAGAAAAACGTATCAGCTCGAAAACTGGTCGATCGACCGGCCAGAGTGGTCGATCGACTGGAAAATGCAGAACAGCAGCATCTTTTAAACTTCAGTGGTCGATCGACTGGACAGCATAGTCGATCGACTGGTGGTACTGTGCAGAAACACTTCTTTTTCTTCAAAAACAGCTCCTCACTCCAATGCACGCATCCCGAGGTGAGTGAGTCCGAGTCTCCTTCTCCTAGGCTTCCTTGAAGTTGCTTCCGGAGGACAATTTAGGCTTGATTCAGCTTACTTCCACTCATTCCTACAATAAATCATAGAAAATGCAAAGTAAACCGTTTCGGGAGAAATAGTAGCCTTAAGCTAACAATTATGCATGAAAATACGTGCCAAAACCGCAGATAAAGTGTATAGAATATGCACGTATCAGTAGACGAGCTAGTCAAATAGTTGTAATTGCGCCGCCACATCCACCTTATCAACGAGGCTATCAAAAGCCTCCATTTGTCTGGCCACTGCAACAACAAGCTCCTCCTCCTGATAAACGGAAAGAACAGATTGCTGAACTGAAGTCTTTAGTGAAGGCGCTTGCACTCAAAGTGCAAGAACATGATAGACACACTTGTGCGCAAATTGATGAGCTCGAGTCTGAGATAACTCCGTTAGCTGCGGAGTCAAATATTGGGCACCCAGAGGAAGTCTGCGTTACCTACGCAGAGAGTGGTCTTTCCCACGAAGGACCCGCGTTGCCTAGTGTTGCTGATGATTGGGACGACTCAGAAAATAAAGATCTATCAGATAATGATGCCTCACGCGAAGAATTCTGCACTGATCAGCAAGAATCACTCGATCGAATGTATTATATTGGTCGATCGAGTGAATTACCTGAAGAAACGTTCGATCGAGCACAATACATCACTCGATCGAACAGCTGCTTAGAGGAAGTACTCGATCGAGCTATTTCATATACTCGATCGAGTGAAAATCACGAGGAAAGATTTCGATCGAGTAATAATTCCACTCGATCGACTGATTTGGCTAGAAAGAGTAATGCAACGTCACTTGGGTTCGTTCTAGATGACGATTTTGATGATGATAATGGTTACGGTGAATCTCCCCTTTTCAAAGCCGAGTTGGATGCGCTTGAAGCTGCGATTTACGGGACGGATTCCACGGAGGAGGGTCACGAGAAGGTAGTTGAGTCAGTGATTGCTCCTAGCACGGAAGAGGTAATATCTTCCTTTGTCAATGATTCCGTCATTGAGAGCAACCAACCCGAGGTAGTTAACAATAATTTTATTATTGTTTGCTTAAGTAGTAGATTGCCTCATTTCACTTATGCATCGCATTTTAATGCTATACCCCCTCTCAGTTGGACAAGTAATTTAAAGATTTTTCACCATACTTGTCATCTTAAATTTGTTAATCTGAAACGGTACCCTAAATTATTATTAATTGCTCCTGAGCTCCTTTATTTTGTTGATAAATTTAGGGGCTGTCATAGGAAATTTGTTAGAATTAAACGTTTGTCCATTTTAATTTCTTTTTTTTTTTTTTCTACTGTGGTGCTACTTACAGTTTTGTGTAGCACATGCGCATCTATTTGATCGGTTGCTGCGCGCTTTGAGCTGTTTTGACCAGGTTAAATTAGAGAGGCTCGTGGAAGAAAAGAAGGTCGAGCTGAGACCTGTCTGAAACTAGCGCTACCCGGGAGGCAACCCGGAGTTTTTTTTTTATTTATTTATTTGTTTTTCAAACATTACATTTCATTTCAGTTTTTTTAGTTGTAATAATAGTTCTTCGTACCATTGGCTGGATCAGTTATGCTTGTTCTGTTAGTTTTGCGGGCTGTTCTGTTGCGTCTTTGCAGGAATATACTGAGGATGGCTCGATCGAGTACTTTTTGTACTCGATCAAACCCTTTTTCTGATAATTTTACTCGATCGAGTACACATTCCTCTCGATCGAGTAACTGCCAAAGAAAAGCCTTCGATCGAGTGCCCTATCTTCTCGATCGAGCAGTTTTAGATGCCCAAGTCACTCGATCTATCATTCTGTCACTTCGATCGAGTGCTTTTGCTTGGATTAGCCTCCTGTGACGACGCTGTTTGCGACCTCCCACGTTGTTGGCTGGTTTGGGGAGGTCCTTACTTCGCATTATCTTGTAAGTTTTCCGTATCTATATTCTTTCTTTTCTAGTTTGCATTTCCTTTCCTTATTTTTGGGTACAATGAGGGCATTGTACGGTTTGGTTTGGGGAGGTTATGCATCCATATCTGTGTCTGCATATTGTCTTTATTGCATTTTTGTTATCACGTTTAATTTTTCCGCTTGCATTGTTGTTTATAAATTTTAAAAATCTGATAAAATTTTAAAAAAATTGATAAATTCAAACAATTTCACGTTTATTTTAGCATGTAGGTTGAGTCGGAACGGTAGATTTCCGTGATGATATTGCACTGCAATTGTCTTTTTGCTTAAGCCTTGCATAAACTAATTATCTTTTAGCTTTGTCTTATTGCATATCTACGAGTTTATGTTAAAATTTAGCTGAACAAATAGACTTGACCTGAAATTTTGGCAAGCTACTTATTATTTCTAAGGAACTAGAGCCTTATAAACTGGTGTCATTTATGACCAGTTTCATGTAGGATTGTGAGTAGTACTCCTTGCATATCATGTATCATTAATTTGCACGTATATGAAATTCAATTGCTTTTTGACTACATACATTCGGGTTAGTGGTTGGTGTCACATGCAGGGAGGTGCTTACATTCCCCTTTCTTTCATTTTTACCCATTTAACTCCACCTTAGCCAAATTTGCCTGTTGACCCTTAGCTACATCCAAATTTAGCCTGCCTTGTCAAGCTAGTTTAGTGTGTTATTGCGGTATATTTTACATTGAGCCGAGTTTGGTTTGTATTTGATTATTGGAGTTGGTATTTAATGAAGAAAAGGAGGATGAAAAAAAGAGAGAAAAAAACGTGAAAAAGAACAAAGAAAAAAAAAGAATTCGAAAAGAGAAAAAAAAAAGATGATGCAAGAAACCGAAAAAAAAGAAAGAAAAAGATGTTGTTTGATGAGATCGGTTTCACTCCTATGCTTTATTTACATTTATTGAGGAGTATTTTCAGTTCGGTTTGGTGAGTTTTGTGCCAAATGAAGGGCGCATGTGCTTAATCCTATAATTGAGTTGGAAATGGATGTTGTTATATGGTTTTCTTTAGGTACTAGCTTGGCTGCCTATACCTCCACATTCCCATATATGTTTTGCCTCTTCTTACCCATTGCCTCACTTTACCATATTTTTGTAAGCCCTCGGCTGTTACGGACCTTGTTTGGTTGGAATGTATGTGTACGGTAGCTAGAATTGTCTATCATATTAGTTGCATGCATGTTTATGTGGGTCGTAGTTTAGGTGAGCGACTATTTTTCTTTCTCTCTTGCACTTATATGCTTACCTTTGCTTCATGAGAAGAGAGTGACCCGTGAGAGTCCATTATTAAAGGTCTTGCAAGGTCGACGGTTCAGCGATTTTATAAACATCATGTAACTCGTTTGCATTTGACTGCTTTGCTATAAGTGTTAATTTGCTGCATTAAATTGGTTTAAGTGGGCATTTGTAGCTAGCTCTGAGTTTTCGTATCCGTTCCTTAGTTTGCAATTAGTTTACTTGAGGATGAGTAAAGGTTTGGTTTGGGAGATTTGATACGTGCATTTTATATAGTCCTTTTAGGCCTTTTTATGCACGTATTTTTATGCTATTATCGTAGTTTTATGCTACGAAATGCCCCGAATATGCTACTTTGGTTTGTTTTGTTCTATTTGCAGGAATGGACCAGGAAGTAGTGAAATCAAGCCCTTTATCGTCTGATTTGCATGCATTTAGAGGAAGAGTGATTTTGGAGCGGAAATGTAGCTGTCTTGGGATGCGTGAAGCCATTTCGGGAGCTAAAAAGATAAGTCAAAGCAGAACTAACGAACAAGTAGCTGCTGGAGTCATATTTCACTCGATCGAATGCTTATTTGATCGATCGAATGACTTTGGATGGTTGGAGACCTCGATCGAACACTTTCCTTGGTCGATCGAATAGTTGCTTTTAGAGGTTTGCTCGATCAAGTACTATTACTGCTCGATCGTGTCGTTTGAGCTCAAGTTTACTCGATCGAGTGGTTTCAAATCTCTCGATCGAGTGGAATTGCTAATAGGCTCGGGCTTTTTTTTTTATTTCGCTATTAGGTTTAATAATAATCCCCTGCTCTATAAATATGACGACGACAAACACATTTAGGGGACCAGAAACAGTTCTTGGACTCCGTTCCTTGATACTTTTACTCTACTCTTTCTCTGTAAACAATCCTTTCTCTCTTTTTCCGGATCTACTGTAATTCTCTCTTTTTCCCTCTTCTTCTTTATTTAATGTTTATTTCTCTTCCCTTTATTTCTGTTCTTTCCTTTATCATGTCTAGCTAATTTCTCCCTGCTAGGATTAGGGGAGTTAATGAACCGATGTTAATTGGTAATTAGTTTGCAGATTGTCGTTGTTGTTTGTCTATGTTGTCAATCGCTGCTTTAATTGTATCTTGCTGATTGAATCGATGCAATTAGCTCTTTTAATTTTGGTAAGCGTTGACCTAGACCGGAAGGTTGGAAGGGGTGAGACCCGCAGTGAACAATAGGATGCTTTAGTGAGGGCGGAAGCTAAGATAATATTATTTTTGGGGCGAATTGAGACCGGAAGGAGATATTCATAGCCCCTTAGATCGACACATCGACTAATCTGTGACCTTAACTGCATTTAATTGACGTTCATTGATGAACCGACATCCTAGTTTTCTCTCTCTCTATTTAATTTCTCTTATTCCTTTTAATCTCATTAGTTTAGTTAAAACAACTCAAAACCGCATTAGTGACCATAGACAAACCAAATTAATAAGTAGATAGTGACCGCCTCCCTGTGCAGATCGACCCTACTTACCACTGACTTCTGTTAGTTGTACTTAGGTATTTATTTTTGGTACCTGACGACGGTATCACAAGACCATATTATGTGATAAAACTAATTTTAACAACATAATATTAAATTTTATTAATTTATCTCATAAATTACTAAAATCGTCTTAAGACTACATGCATGTATGTAACAATGCTCGAATACCACTTGTTAGTTATTTAGACCAAATAAGACTATCTTAGTGATAATAAAATTACAATTAATTTTATTATGTGGTCTAAATCTACATGCATGCAAAGATAAATAACAAGAAGATGGTAAAAAACAATCTTAAGAGAAAATTTCCTTACATTGAAATAAGGCAAATTTGGGCACTACAAAGGTCTCCTACCTTTGTAGTTTTTGAGCTATTAAAAAAGGATGATCCTCCTTAGTCTTCTAGTACTCAAAGAAGAATACCTCATATGGTGGCACCCAAGTATAAAATCCAAAAATAGTACAAATAATATTAACTAGATATTATTTGAGTAATATATATATTTGATGTACTAAATAATATTATTAGTTTATTTTATATGTGTTTTTAATGTTTTAAGATGAACAAAATAAGAAGAAAAAAGAGTCTTTAGATGCTACAAATGAGTCGTCCAAAACCAACCAAAAAGTCCAATTTTTCTTCCAATTTTTCCAACTTCAGAAATGGTGGAGTTTGGTGGTATTTATAGGCAATTTTGGGGGACAATTATGAGTGGAAATTGCCACCAATTGGACACTTTTAATGTCCTAAAAAACAGTACATATGGACCATTTTGGATCCATTTTGATTTTCGACATTTGCCCCACAAATGCTTATAAGTCTTATATTTAATTATCTTACATAATTAAATATTAATTTAATTATTTAGCACTTAAATAATACAAATTAACTACTAATGACTACTTAACTATTAAGTAATCATAAGACCATTTTATCAACATACAATGTGTCAATATTACCCCATTTAGCTAATTTTACAACCTCTTGTAAATTTAAATAGCTAATTACCTCCGTCTCAAAACTTATACACATATCGTATAAAATTAATTAATTAACTATTAGTTAATAAATTCTAATTTATTCATTTATTATTTAAATATCACATAATTAAATAATAAATCTCCTTGGCCTGGGTTCATAACCTGTCATCAAATAATACATTTACGCGACAAATTAAAAGTCAAATAATACAAGGAATTAATTATCTCGTATCTCATACAAACAATTAATTCATTCTTTTTAGGCGTCATCCTATAGGTGTGACCTAAGGGGATCAGCTGATCACCGCCGTCACACGACAGTAATGTCAAACTCTAGTCAGCCAATCATTACCGATTAACGATGACCAGCTGACAAATAAATAAATAAATCCCTGATATTCCTTTAACGAGATTTAATACGTAAACGCACTTATTGTGTAGGACACTAAACCGACACGGTTTAACGACTAAACGCAGAAAACACAAAAGACGGAAAGACAAATTAGACTCAACAAGACGAGGGCAACCGTGTGTGGTGCCTCGGTGCTGACTCGATTTATAATGTGACGTTGTTGACCGGATTTTGACTCGCGTCCAAAATAGTGGCGTGATGTCGTTTAACGAGTCTCGAGGTGAGACGACTCATAAGTAAAGACCCATAAATACGCTTAGTTCGACTCGATAGACACGAGGCGGAATTGGAACGGTGGACTGAAATTTTCGAAAATAGAGATTTTCAAAAAGATTTGTTTGTCGCTTTATGGGCGGCTTCCGAAGAATAGAGATTTTCGAAAGTCGATCAGTTGAAAAGTTGCCTTAAGTTTGTTTTCAAAAGACTGTTTGAGTTCGAGTTGCGGCGGCTCTGAAAAAAATGTGCAGTTCCCAATGACAGTTTTTGAAATTCAAAATTATATGTTTTGAAAATCGAGTTTTGAAAGTTTTGAAAAAGTTGTGGTCTCGGGGACGGTGTATGACCCTGGGGATTTGAAAAGCCTCGAAAAGGGGTGTGTGCCATTTTCGGGTTTTGAAAGAGCCATCGTGTCGGCGCGAGATGAGTTGAAATCCGTGTCTTGACGCGTCGATTATAACGGCGTAAAAAGGTGTTTTTGAAATGGTTTGTGAAAACCAGTTTTGAAAATCATCATTACGACGTCCTAAAAAGGCGTGCTTTTTGAAAAGGTTGTAGAAAACCGGGTTTGAAAAATCGTCATTACGACGACTTAAAAAGGCGTGTTTTTTTTGAAGTGGTTTTAAAAAACCGGGTTTGAAAAATCGTCATTACGACGGCCTAAAAATGCGTGTTTTATTTTTAAATCCAATAGTCGGTGAAATACCGAGGTTTGAAACGACCATTATAACGGCGCAAAAGGGATTTTTGAACGTTTGAAATGACACGGAAGGACTTATGATTACATAACACATAAGCACTCGCAATTTCATTATATTATGCATAATGCTGACACGGGTTTTGGCTTAAAAGGGTGGGTTACACACCACGCGTTCAAACCCCGATTTTCGAGAGGGATACCAATCCAAACAAAATGTGTAAGGAGGGTGCCCTAGCCTCGTGCTGGAAGGAAATGAAAGCTCTTTGACGAAACATAAATGTGTAACATCAATGATATGCTTGACTCAATCGGGGTTCAAAACGCGGGGATGAGAAAACTTACGCCGACGAGACGAGCCAATTGGTCAAAAAGGGTTAGGTTGTGGGCCCGGACAAGGAACCCGACTTATGACCGTAATATCAATTAATGCATTTCAATCAAGACATCGTACGAGTCTCACCATCTAGGGATCACAAAGACCCAAGTGTCCTAGTTATCCACAGCGGAGTCGCCAATCTGGGGATGTGGGCCCACCTACACGCCCGACCGATCCGCGGACGCGTAGGAGTCTTTTGAAAGCCACGGTCGGCGGCGTAAAAACGCTTTCAACCGGATCGTTTTAGATCGGTCGGTTTCGTCTCGGCAAGGGTCTCGAAACGGTGCAAGAGATGTTCAGAGTCGCCACCAAGCATTTGTGGGATGCTTGGAACCCGTTCGAATCCACTTTATACCTAGGTCAACCAAGGCAAAAAGCGGTATTTGACATAGGTACTAAAGATAAGGAGTCGTCCCTCTTTAGCATCCTATCTATAGAATGATTCTCGTACACCCTAGATAAGGTTGTCCACTATCCAAAGTTTCTGAGTAAGAGGTGAAGGTACGTATTGGGAAGCCCTTTAATCGGACACCTAATCCCGCCCGCGGTAGCGGCCTCTACTGATCGATCTTGGTTGGTTAAATGTAAAAGTTGATAAAACGGGTAAATGCATGAATGCGGATCCACAAGTTTGAACCTAACATGGGAGCTTTCTATATCGGTTGTTTATCCAAATATCAAGTAATTGATGTCAAGTTGGATTTAATGTTGATTTGCATGCAAGACGGAAATTCAACATCCATTTACCGAGTTAGGTTTATGGTGTATAACGTGATCCGTTTGTCTTAGAAAGGCGTTGCGCAAATACAATGTAAAAGGTGAAGATTTGTAATCTGATCCGTCCTGTATTCGGGTTAACCATAGTCGGGATCGTCCTAGACAAGTGCTGGAAAGGAAACAGGGTCTGCATTAGGCAGCTTATTGAGGCGCGAGCCGTCAGGCGATGCAAGTAGGCATGTCCTGGTTTGAAAACTTGAGAATGGTTGGCCTGCTTAGGCGCGAGGCAGCAGACTGTCCAAGGGACGTCTTCTGACTGTTAAAATGTTTGTAAAATGGTTTTTAAAGAGGGTTTTTGAACCCGTCTTGTTTTGAAAAGGTCGTTTAGACCGCTTTTGTAATAATATGAGGAACGGGACTTGAATAATCATCATTATATTGACAATATTCGACGTCGGGTTCGGTTTTGCAAGCTTGATATGAATAGTTTTAAAAAATGATTATGAACTAATTGTATTAAGTTCATTTGTTTGTAATTAGTCAATGTTTATCATCGTCCTCGGGTTTGGACAGACATGGTATGTGGAATCAAGGATGACTTTGCATTAATGACTAATATGTTGGTTTTTGAAATGTAAAGAAATGAAAAAAAGGTTTTAAAATACCTTTTAAAATGTAATTAACCAAATATTATTACCAAAACACGGATTAAACAGTCATGGTATGAGGAACCAAGGGTAAAAATGTTTTATTGTTAAAACTTTATCATGAAAATGATTTGAAATATTCGAAATGGTAAAAACCGATTTGCAAATAAGAAATGAAATAAATAGGAAAGATGAGAGCAAACACGGCTGGATTAAGGCCTGAGAGGGAATAGAGGCGCGAGAAATCGACGAAAGTGTAAAAACTTGCTAGGTCGGAAAACTGGGTTGAAAACCATTTTAGCAATGTAAAGAGTGTTTTGTTTAAGTTTAGTGATGTTGTAGTTGGTCGAGATGGTCGGTCAAGTGATTTAATGCACGATGATGGTACTAAACAATGTGTATGGCTTGTATTTTCGATCAGTAGGTCGAAAATACATGTCGAATTGTGCCTTAAGAAGTCGAGTCGAGAATTTTAAGGGAGAGATGAGGGGGCGGACTTTCACGTACCTTCAAATGGTGGAATTTGAGGGGTATTATAGATAAATGGGTGGTTGTGTGCATTTTGAGCGACGTGGCCGCATGGGCTACTCGAAGAGGCGCGAGCCATTTCGCGGGTCTTCGAGCTGTCTTGTCACTATCACGCAATTGAAATCATGATTTGTTATATCCTATGTTTTGGATGACATGATTTGTACTTGACCATTCAAGTATTCTGGGAATACATAACATATAAGTTTTTAGAAGTTTGTTTTTTGTGTTTGACTCGATTTGACTTGTTGTTGGAGTCGGGACTTGAATTTTTGAGTCGGTTTTTGGTCCGGTGTCAGTTTTGACTCTAGTTAGTGTCATTGCGACCCCGGCGTCGTGCATTAAACACTTCAGGTACTTTTGAAAAGTTTTGAAATATTTTATTTTCGAAATCGTTTTGAGTTTTTCGACTTATAGTTATACAAAACTGTCGATTAAACGCTGTGATTCCTAAGCATTTTGAAGTCCGATAATCATCGGGTGTTTGTTGGAGACTCGACAGATACTGGGTATCTACAAATAATTATAAAATGCAAAAGACAAATTTATCAATAGATCGGAATTAAAGATTAGGGTTAATCATCGACAATCTTTTGAATTTGATTCGAATATTCGATTAATAATAAAAAAATTGTTGATATATTTAATTAAACATTTTTACTTATCGAATAAAACATTATTCTTCAGTTTATAGTAAACACACGCACACAAAAAGGGACATCTATCATCCCATTAATCCTCTTATTGTATTCTAGTACAACATGTCTCTCACTTAAAACAGTTATATTCGTCTTACGTGTAAAACAAGTCAAATATTATCTCTTATAGATGGACGGGACAAAAGTCAGTCGTCCTATAGGCATTATTTTTTTGTGTGTTATCCATGTATTTGAACCATATTTTATTATGTTAGACGGATATTCTGTCTGAAAAAAGAATTTGTGTTTAGGGATGACAAGTGGGAAACATAACAACCTAAAAATTGCAAAAATGAATATTTATCTTCCCAGAAAAGGTAATGAATGATAATCTTCTCATTATATTTTATAATCAATATAGAATACAATAATTAAATTCGTAATCAAACCTAATACATCATATTATTCCCCATTTTTGAAACATTCATTGATTTTTGATGATTCATGGATACTATTATGCATTCAGAATGCATGATATTATCCTAATACTAATCACTTACTATATTAGTATAAGAATGCAGCCTATATAAATATGCACAAATGTTAAACTCATACTAACAAGCAATTCAAAACTAGCATTCATAGAATTTTCAACTAACGTGAAATCTTTAATTTGTTGTGCAAATGGACGCCTCTTGCCCACTCGACAACTCGAAACCAGCCATTTTTATTCTCATTGCTCTCCCTCCCTCTCAGATACCTTGAACGAATACTTTTAAGGCGGTTTGAAACAAATATTTACGTAAAATCACAAAATTAGTTGGTCAAAATAACCTCATTAAAGTAGTTTTTTGACTCCTTTCATCTCAATAATTTGTTTAACTTTAATTAAAATATCACGTACAAAATATTAGAAAAAGTTGAATAGATGAACGAAACAGGGGGGGAGAGAGAGAGAGAGAGAGAGAGAGAGAGAGTGTGTGTGTCTGTGTGTGTGTGTGTGTGTATGTGTGTGTGTGTGAGAGTGTGTGTAAGAGTTGTTTTTAGTAATCATCGGAATGAAAGTCACTGTCACCAAGATCGATCCACCTAAAGGTTCCTATATATTATACTCCGTATGTGATATGTGAAAAATGGCCAGTCATGCATAAACCTGTATTCGGGCCGTGCTGGCCAGGGGGCGGGACGAGCTCTTCTGATCAAACCCGGGCCAGGTGAGGGGGAACGGCGGGCTTGGCCTAACCGGGCCGGGCTGAGACATGTTTGACCCAGGCCTGGGCCCGAGGCGGGTTAGATATGGGCCGGGCTAGCGGGGCTGGCCCGTGCCGTTGGCCAGCTTTAGTCATGCACAATGTTATCTCATTTTGCGTATTGTTATCGATTAATATATGGTTTTAAACTAATTAACACTTTACATTTACACTAGATTTTGTGATAAATAATTTTTTCATAATGTATGCCCTAAATCAAACCCTAACACTAACAGTTTGTTGAAACATATGCAGATCACAAGTGATGAGGACAATACTTTTGCCGCTGTGTAAAATGTTGTGTTACATAGTGACCGGCCATACTTTTTTTGTTTTAGAATTTTGACTTCGAGTTCAACCTATGTGGGTGTTTATTGATATATTTCACCCTTCTACTGAATTACTCATCGTCGTTTTTTTTATTTGTTGTATTGATGATAAAATAAAACGTGATGGCCAATATATTCATGAATTTGTGTTTTTCATTCAGTTGGTCTTTTTTTTCATTTAATTTGTCAAATAATACTCCACTTAGCAAGATATATAGAACAGTTATTTTGCTAGTCGTTAGAAACTTTCTTCTTTGTCTTACTCATTCTACTTGACCCGCCTTAAGGTTAAAGGCGGATATGCCTATTTTAAATGAGAATTTGTGTCTTTCATTCCAACCTTGTACTGAGGTACGGAACAGATGAAGTACTCGCAAAGTAATGATACGAGAAACCTATTCCTAATTTTCTTAAATTTTACGATCCAATAATTAAGGAAACTTTTAAAACCCACATTTCCATATTCATGAAACTCTATTTCAAATTAATTTTTTTTTGAGCTTAGACGAGGGCATATTATTAGATTAAATCCAACTCCACCAAACTTAGGACGAATTTTAGGAAGTTACTTATAAACACCAATTCTTAACCACTTAACAAACATAATCTAGCAACAAAGTGTGTAATCGTATTTTCCCCTCGCTTAACATGAGAAAACCCTATAAAATCAAACGTTTTAGCCAAGCAACATACATCACTTATACAAAGTCTCAGCGAGTCTCTATGATTAGGTATAGAATCAAGATCTTTGTGTTGTGTTTTATATCAATGCCACAATTTCAAACTCAAAGTTGATAACACAATGCAAATATCATGAATTAAAGTTTATTAAAACTAACTATATTATGTACTAAATGCAATAGTTATAAAATGCAAACGACAAATTTGTCAGTGGATTGGAATAAAATATTGGGGATAAATCATCGGCGATATTTAGGATTTGATTCGTATATTCAATCAATAAAAAGATTTAGTAAAATATTTTTACTTATTGAATAAAACATTCTTCTCCTTATAGTAAACACACGCACACAAAAAAGGATATCTATCATTCCGTTCATCCCCTTATTGTAATAAGAGATCAGTTGTCTCACTTAAAATATTTATATTCGTCTTAAGTAGGGCTGTAAACGAGTTGATCTGAGCTTGAACTCATGTGAGCTCGGGCTCGGCTTGAATTTTTTAGCTCGAGCATAGGTTGTCGAGCCTAAAAAAGTCAAGCTCGGGTTCGAATCGAGCTTGTTTTATTTGTCATTTATTATTTTCACTTTCTCACCTTTTGAATCTAATTAAATATTAATTTAAAATAGAAACAAATACGATTATAAAATATTATATTATAATATATTTATAAATGCCTAAGTAAATATATTTTGAAATAAAAATAATATTATAGTATAAATTTATACAAAAAATTATAAACTAGCCCAAACGAGCTTTCGAGCCAAGCCTCGCTGGGATCGGGGTCGACTCCTATTTAGCCAAGCTCGGTAGGACCGAGTACGCGCCGAAATCAATTTGGTTAACTCCTGAAATGACCTCGGATAATCGTGAAAAATGGATTAAAATTCGTAATTTGGCCTTGAAATCAATTTGGTTAACTCCTGAAATGACCTAGGACACGTGGTTAAAAACGAGGAGAAAAAGACATGTGGTTCGGTACGAACTCCTGAACGGCTCAAATTGAAGTGTTAGAAAAAATTATACGGAAATCACACAGAAGGTTTCTCGGATCATGTAAAGCAGCCACACAAAATTTAAGTACCAAAGGAGGACATTTGGAGAATCCGGTATCCGATAAACAACATTAATTGAACCTCGGATAATTGTGAGAAATGGATTAATACTAGTTATTTGTCCCTCAAATCGAATTGGTTAACTATTGAAATGACCTAGGACAAGTGGTTGAAAAAACGGAATAAAAAGAGACGTGGTCCGGTACGACCTCCCGAATTGCTCAAATTGTCCCGAAACAAAATTATCCGGATATCAAACAAAATGTTCCTCGGATCCGGTATAGCGGCGACACAAAATTTGAGGAGCAACAGAGGACATTCAGGGGTGCCGATATGCAACAAATTAGCATCCGTCGAACCTCGGATAATCGTGAAAAGGTAATAATATTCATTATTTGGGCTGAAATCGAATAGGTTTATTACTGAAATGACCTCGGACACGTGGTAAAAAAGCAGGAGAAATAGAGACGTGGACCTTTACGATCTCCCGAACGGTTTAATCTGAAGTATATGAAATACACTATTTTCGAGATTCCAAGGTCCCGGAAGAACATTATCTGGGAATCACAGTGAAGGTTCCTCAAATCAGGTAAAGCGGTCGCACAAAATTTGAGGAACAACATTGGACATTTGAGGGTGCCGGTATGCGATAAACCAGCATTCGTAGAAATTGATTAATACTCGTTATTTGGGGTAAAGCTGATGCGTGTATTTTATATAAGGTTTTTACCTCATTTTTACACGCATTTCTGTGTTATTTATGTGGCGTATAGCTACAAATGCCCCCGAATAGTCTACTTTGGTTTGTCTTGTGTAAATTGCAGGTAAGGACCAAAAAGGAGCGAAATCGAGCCTAAACTTGTCCCATTTGCATGCATTTTTGGAGAATAAGGAATCGGAGCTTGGAATCCATAACTTAGAGACGCGTGAGATGACCTCGGAAGGTGCCAAGGAGTCCATATGTGCTAATATAGCTCGATCGACCAGTTTTGCTACACTATTTGGTCGATTGAATGCTTTATCCATCAAGAATCATTCGATCGAGTTGTTTTGTTACTCGATCGAAATGGCTGATATAAGGAGTACTCGATCGAACTCCAGTTTCACTCAATCGAGAAGAATTTCAAGATTTGTCCTCGATCGAGTGGTTTCATTTCACTCGATTGAGAGACTTTGCATTCTATGCGTGTTTTCGCGTACTTTCGAGTTGGGCTTTGTAAATTAGATATAAGCTAGGTTAGTAGTACGACGACTACTACTTCATCTTCTCCTCTTAGACTTCGATACTCTCTTCTGACTACTCTCAATACTCTTCTCTTTTCCTAGAACCCTAATTGCAATTGGAATCACTTGTAATTGGAACTTTTACTCTTCTATTAATCTTAATCTATTATTGCTCTTTATTGTTTTTCTCTTCTTTAATATACAATTGCTATAATTAATCTTTCTTTGTTCTTGCTATCATGTTTAATCTTTATTTCTTGTGTATGATTGTTGTTTCTTCAATGATAATGCATAGCTAATTCTCCCTTGTTAAGACATAGGGAAGCCATGATTTTAAGGAGATTGTGAAATAAGTAATTAGGTTTAATGCAAAATTAATATATGTTGTTAATCGCTACATAAAAATGTTCTTGTCTAATTGAGTCGACGCAATTAGTTAATAAATCACGGTACGCCTTGACCTAGATTAGAAGATTGGAAGGGGTAAGACATGTAGCGAACATCAGGACACTTTAGTGAGGGGAGAAGCTAAGCTATTAGTGTTTTAGGGCGAATTGAGACCGGAAGGAGATATTCACTGCTCTGTAGATTGAATTTGCATTGACCTGTGACCTTTGATTGCATTCCCTGAGTATCATGGTGAACCGACTGTCTTAGCTATTTTCTCTCTGCTTGTTTAATTTCAACTCTCTTGCCTTCTTTCTCTTCTTTGATATTATTAGATTAGAACAAACAATTCAAACCCCCAGAAACTGGTTACCTTGACGGACTTAGTTAAAGCTGACATTTTCCCATCTCCCTGTGGAGATCGACCCTACTCACTGCTAGCTTCTATTAGTGTATTTAGGAATTTATTTTTGGTACCTGATGCCTGTATCAAATTTTGGCGCCGTTGCCGGGGAGGTGGCGTCATTTTGTTGCTTTTATTAAGTTTGTCTCTCGTCTCAAGGAATTCATTCCTTGAGATTGATCTCATATTTTTGCAAGTTCTTAATTAGTTTTGCAGGAAATCTGTTCTAGAAGAGAACATTGTCGTACCTGCTTTGCTGTAGACTCTATCTGCTAGGATGCCGAATATCGCAAGTCATTCAGAGCCTACGGTGGATTCACTTCTTAAAGGTTTCCTGTTACCTACTACTGATTCGTGAACCTTTGGAATCCACCCGTCTTATATATAGCTGGTTGAGAGAAATCTCTTCAGGGGGTACGTGGAGAGGATCCTTGCAAGCACATAGAGCTCTTCACAGAATATTGCTCCACCATTCCTTTAGCTGCTGGGGTGACGCAAGATAGAGTTAAGGTAGTCCTTTTCCCTTTCTCCTTGTTTAATGATGCTCGGGAGTGGTTGAGAGATTTGGATAGGGAAGCTGTCGGTGTAAGTGACTGGAATTCTCTTGCCTTAGCCTTTTACAGACGATATTTCCCACCACAGCGCACTAATGCATTAAGAGCTCAAATTACTACATTTGAGCAACTACCTGCTGAAGACTTGAACAGGGCTTGGACTAGGTTCAAGAGGCTCGTCCGATCTGTACCTCATCATGGCTTTAAGTGTTGGTTCTTATGTACCCAATTCTACAATGGGTTATATCCGGACCAGAGAGCTATTCTTGATAATGCGGCCAAGGGGAGGTTCCAGAAAAATGTAGAGGATGATCAAGGATGGCACCTTATTGAAGAAATGGCCATCCACGTTGCCGAATATGGAAATCCCCAAGGAAGTAGGTATGTAAATGAGTTGATAGTAGCTGAGGTGGAAAGTCCTAGTGGAAGGTTAGGCAGACCGGAGATTATACAGACCACGTGTGTGCATGAACAAGTTTGTGCTATCACTGGGCATGAGGAGGTTTGTGGTAGATGCGGTACGGAAGGGCATGACCCTATTAATTGTATGGCGGATGTAGAGCGCATCCGTGCTTATCAAAAATTCAATCAAGGAGTGCCATTCTCTAAGCTATATGAAGATTTGACATCAACAAGTACTTATGGTCTCTCTGAACCAATGCCTCAACCGATTGATTCATCTTCTACAAATGGAGAACTCGCAGAAATGAAGTCCCTAGCGCTGATCTTGACACTATAGCTCGGCCAGAGGACCGACAAAAGTGATAATGCCATAGTAGAACTGCAAGATCATGTGGCACATCTTTGGCTCGCGCAAGATCGAGCGAATCAATCACCCCCATGTGACCCGATCAATGCCATTAATCTCCGAAGCGGTCTTGCCTATGATGGATCGAAAATGTCGGAAGACGGGGTTGTGACAGCAGATGATACCCACGATAATGATTTCGAGGAGCTAATTGACGATATCCCTGCTGAATATCATCGTGCAGCTCGATCTAGTGAAATTTTAGCTCGATCGAGTGATTTAGCCTCTCCCAGTACTAGATCGAGTAAATACCTGCTCGATCGAGAAGTCCCCCATTTGAAGGATTCGATCGAGGAGTTAATTCCTCTCGATCGAGTAACTTGGCATAAAATGTTGTTCGATCGAGTGATTTTGGGACTTGATCGAAAGATACTGAAATTGAAGAACTCGATCGAAAGGTGCACATTCCTCGATCGAGTGCTTTTTCTGATAAAACAGTTCGATTGAGTGAAAAAACTATTCGATCGACTACCAGTACCAGTGGAGCTTCAAATTCAAGATCTAATTCCGCTACCGTGTCACCTTCCCCTGCTGTGGAGGTGTCACGTGCTGATAAAGGTCGCGGGCCCACTAATTGCTACCAGGGTTCCTTATCCGGGACGTCTGAAGGATGCTAAGGTCGAGCGACAATACGGTAAGTTTGTAGACGTGGTCAAGAATCTCTAGGTAACCGTCCCTTTTACCGAACTTATTATCCAGGTACCTACTTACTCTAAATTTATGAAAGACATTGTGACGCGTAAGAAAGAGCTTAGTGAATTTGAGACTGTCGCATTTATGGGAGAGTCTAGTAATTTACTTTTAAATAAAGCTCCACCTAAAATGAAAGACCCGGGTAGTTTCTCTATTACCTGTACCATAGGCAATGAAGTGATAGACAAGGCTCGTTGTGATTTAGGAGCCAGTGTCAGTGTCATGCCCCTATCTGTCTGCAAAAAGCTTAATATGGGTTACCTTAAAATGACTAACATTACATTACAGATGGCAGATAGATCTGTAAGACGACCCTTGGGTATCTTAGAGGACGTGCCTGTCAAAGTAGGCAAGTTCTTTATACCAGAGGACTTTATTGTTTTAGACATAGCTGAGGATACCCGGGCCCCAAGTATACTAGGAAGACCATTCTTATGTACAGCTGGGGCCATTATTGATGTTAAAGAAGGGCGTTTGACTCTTGCAGTGGGGGATGATGCGATCACTTTCAGTCTGCCCAGTACTCTTGGTCGGCCAATGGTAGAGGATACTTGTTATTCTGTTTATGACTTATGGTCGGGTTCTTTTATAAAGGACCCGCTAGAAGCTTTGATGCTTTTGGATGAGTGTGCAGATAACCCAGATAACAATGATGCTGTGTTGGATTTGCTTGAAGCTGCTTTAGATGAGCGTGAACTCACTGACGCTGAAGGAGAGAGAGTGGAACAAATGATTAATACTCTCTACGGCATAGAGGTAAAGGTAACTGAGCGTAAGCCTCTCCCTTCTCATCTTAAATATGCTTTCTTAGATGATATAGAGCAATATCCAGTCATTGTTAGTGCTAAACTTGATGATGATCAGCTGACTGCTTTGTTAGCTGTGCTTAAGAAAAACAAGAAAGTTATGGGTTATTCATTGGATGACATTAAGGGAATTAGTCCCGACATTTGTATGCACAGAATTGAGCTTGAGGAAGATCACAAGACTTGCAGACATGATCAGCACCGACTGAACCAGGAGATGCAGGATGTTGTGATGGCTTAGGTAATGAAGTTGCTTAATGCATGTATTATCTATTATATTGGTCATTCTAAGTGGGTGAGTCCATTTTAGGTAGTCCCTAAGAAAGGAGGGACTACTGTGGTCAAGAATGACAAAAATGAGTTGATACCTACTAGAGTAGTAACTGGCTGGCGGATGTGTATAGATTACAGACAGCTAAATGCCGCCACAAAGAAAGATCACTTTCCCCTTGATCGAGTCCATTTGGTGTTCACAATTAAGCATATGTGGTCGTTGGTCAATGGTCGATACAAAACACAATTTATACTTCACAAACAACTCTACAATTAGTAAAGAGGCAAGTAAAGGTCGGATCCCAAGGGACGGGTATTGAAATGAGAATTCTATTGTAACTAGTAATGTCTAGGGGGTGTCACAAATTGGGTTGATGTAGAAGGTTACTAAACTAGAATAACAATGAAAGTAAACTAGCAAGATGAATAAAATAAGGGGTGCAAACAATTGATTAAAAGCACTAGGGTGTCATGGGTTCATAGGGGAATCATGGGATATGATCATACAAACATGTTCTCAAATTATAAGCAAGCAATTATTGTTGTGATGGATTGAGTTGGGTTATATCTTACAATCCTAGGAAAGTTTGGGTCCCGGAGCCGAATCGATTAGATTGTACAACACCTACAAGTCGACTTAATCTTTCCTACTCAACACATGCATGGTCTAACAAGACTCGAGTTGGGTTATGTCTTACAAGTCAAGTTAAAAGGATAGAAGATGATAGTAAATGCAAGGATTCATAGGCTTAGCATTTCATCAAACATAACATGTGCATGTATTAAGATCAAAACAAGCAAGCAAATAAGATATGAAAGCATATTGATTTAAGCATGAATCATTCCCCATGTTGGTTTCCCCTAATCACCCATTAAACCCTAGCTAAGAGACTACTCACTCATTATCATGTTGATCATGCTAGAAAGGTTGTCAATCATACTAACATAATGAAACATGATGAATAAATGAAAGTAATTAGCAATAATTAAAAAGGGATTAAGAGATTATACCTACTAATGATTCCAATAATAAAGCAAGAATAATAGAAGTACTTGAATCCTAGATTGAGAGGTTGTCAATCTCCCAAAATAACCCAAATAATCTTCAATTACCCAAAATAAAGCAAGAACAAGAGAGAAATTAAGAAACTAGATCTTGGATTAGAACTTGATTAATACTTGATTACAATATTAAAGAGAGATTTGATTGATATTAACTACACTAATTATTGATAAGAAGAACATGCTCCTCTAATTAGACTAATGGGGTATTTATAGTGAAAATTAGGGAGGATGCATTAGGGTTAACTAAGGGCTAAACTAGTAATTACACTTTTTAAGTTGAGCAAGGAGACTCCGGTATTCTCCGAGAGAAGGGCTTCTCTAATCGTGGCTTGAAGAATGAAAGCGTGCTGTACTGAAATCCGTGCGGATGGGAGTCGGGACGGGCGGATCTGGGCTGGGAATCCGAGCGGATCCTTGGGCAAGACGCTCGGATTGGCGAGGGGGAATCCGAGCGGATTCCTTTGAGGGACGCTCGGATTGGGCTGGACGGACGGGCGGATTGTGTACAATCCGTTCGGATTGTCTGGCAGCGTCAATTCTTCTTCTTTTCTTCCCTTTTCTTCATAAAATCCTTGGGGATTTCCTTGGGGACTCAAGGATCCTTTCTCAACAATGCTCTTCTACTATGATATGTACAAAGGCCTTCTAGTCTTGTCTCTCCTTGATGCTTGGTCATTGAATACGATCAATTTAGCCTCGTTTTGCCATGAAAATGCAAGATTCTTACTCCTTTCCTACCAAGGGATCAAAATCTCAAAGAATATGCAAAACAAAGAACTAAAGATAAGAAATGACCCAAATAGGCACTAAAAAGCATGGAAACAATGGTAATTCGGGGGCTAAATATGCGCCAATTATGGTCACATCAAATATCCCCAAACCGAACCTTTGCTCGTCCCGAGTAAAGAGGTGACAAAGACTAGGACCAATACTAACCTAACCTAATAATAATAGCCGATATGAGACAATTAGCGGGTCTCACTCCGCCCCTTCAACTCACAACAAGACAACCATGAGGTAGGATGCCTTCTTGCAAGGCAAGGTGGGTCTTGCCAAAATGGCGACACATCCAAACATTAAGCACACAAAAATCACATAATGGATGCATCTACAAAAGAATAGCCACTTTCCTCATCTAAGTGGCGGAAATTATCTACAAGGGAAGCAATTCAAGGGTACACAATCCTTCATAGATGCAATTTGTTCAAACTACTAAGCCTAGAAGGATACCAATAAATCACCTCCAAAAGGTGTCAAGCTAGGGTACCTTTGTCCTCAATCGTTAAATGCTTTTGTCAAGAGTAGACTCCCTATGGTGTTAGAAACACTGGAGGATCGCGGAATTCCCCCTCTTGCCTAGACAAGAAGAAGGGTCGTCCCCTCTCTACCATGCACAAAAATGGATACGATGGATAAAGGGATCGATAGAATTTGAGTTTCATTTTGGGAGTTTGCTTTTGTTTTTGTTTTCCCCCCAATTTCTTGTGGCATATAACATTTGAGAACATTTTCTTTTTGCCATTTCTTTTTGATTTTTGGCATTTCAACACTTGACAACTTTCTTTGCATTTCTTTTTGAACATTTTCAAAGTCACCCCAATTAGTAACGAGGGTGCCTTGTATTTGAAGTATAGGAGTTCTATTTTTGTTACTCCTCTTTTCTTTTTGATGCAATTTGCAAACTTTTCTTTCACTTTTCATTTCATTGAACTCAAATTGATTTATTTTTGTGCCCATTCCCTTTGATGACAAAAATGTGTGGTAGAACATGGATGAATGATGGAAGTATGCATGGTTTCAAGGGTCACCTTGGAATAAACGGTAGCCAAGGAGTTATCACACCACAAGGTACTCTTGACTCGGCCTTAAACCATGGGTCAAAGGATACTAGCATGACACATCCTAGGGTGTTTTACAAGCATTCTAACAAGCAAAGTCTTAAGAATAAAAAGCATCTACTAGGGCCTATATACACTTGTCAAGCTTCCCAAATAGACGGTTTCACAAAATTTTTCTAACATGCAAACTACATGCCATGATGCAACTAACATTTATACATCCTAATGCATATGATTCTACCAACTAATATGCCATATAAACTAAATGCAATCCTAAGTTCACATTGTTTTACCGCATCAATCAAAATAAAGCCACATAGTCATTAACATAAAGAGGAAAAAGGAGATTGGAAAGATCATACCATGCGGTCTTCAATATCCTCATGTCTCGGATGTGGCGTAGTCAATCAAAGTGAACAAGGATAAAACAAACACAATATATACAAGACAATATATACAAAGGAAATGAACTTGTTTTTGGTTTTTCAAATTTTTCAAATTTTTATGATTTTTGAAATTTTTCAATTTTTATGGTTTTTGAATAAAAGTTAAGTGTTAGAATTCCCATCCCCACACTAATATGGGCATTGTCCTCAATGGCCAAAATGATGGAAATTATGCAAAAATGATGCATGATTTCTATACTAAATGCAATTCTACACTA
This sequence comes from Silene latifolia, assembly GCF_048544455.1. NCBI lineage: Eukaryota > Viridiplantae > Streptophyta > Magnoliopsida > Caryophyllales > Caryophyllaceae > Silene > Silene latifolia. Next base: position 39,756,406 of record NC_133535.1, on the reverse strand, counting down.
AGCTATACTACATGATGCATGGGTTTTTGTTATGACGGAGAGGATAATTTAGATTACCTCCCGTTGTGTATGCATTAACTTCCCCAAACCGAATAAGACACTATTGCTAGTGTCAAAGCATGGGCGGTATAGTTCATGCACACACTATGCTATGCATGAAACTAGATTGTCATTTTGGATTTTCAAAATGGGAACAATAAAGAACACCTCAATGGTACCGAGGTGTGAGTCCTTTGATGTTGCTAGGACTAAGCCAACAATTATCAAGATGAAATAAAATACAAAGAAACAAGATACAAAGCTCTTTTCATGAAAAATAAAGATAAAGAGGAGAGATGAGAAAACTTCACTTGAACTAAGGTGGGTGCCTCTTGCCCGCTCCACCTAGCTATGAAGTAGTCTCCTAGATATCGGCATCATCTCCTTCAATATCGGTATCCCAAGTATCCTTTGAAGCATCACTTAAACTTGGATCCATAAATTCATCTTCACTCTCAAGCTTCACCGTATCACCTCCACAAGAGTCGCCACTTTCTTCCCCTTTGCGACCGTTTGCCCCTTCATTGGCCTTCTCCGAGTTGGGAAAGAGCAACTCCATTTGAGCCCATGAAGGAAAAGCCCCTTCTTCACTTATCCGTCCTTTTTGAACCATGTCGTGGTATTGGGGGTAAAGAGCATAATAGTTGTCCACCTTGGTTTCATATTGACGGTAGTGCAAGTCTTGCAAGATTCCCGTGACAAAGTCGTCACGGGGGAGGATGAAGGGATTCGGATGGTTGTAAGGTTGGTAGGGAAAGGGGTAGGGAGGCACCTTTATCTTTTCACCTTGGGTTTGTTGTTCTTGTTGTTGTGGTGGAGGAGCTTGTGGGGGTGGAGCTTGCCTTTCTTTACTTTGAATGAGGTAGGAGGGTATTGGGGACAAGCGTCCTCTCCTTGGGGAAATTCGAGGTAGGTCGGCCATCGGAAGGTAGATAGGATCACTTCCTTTCGTCAACGATTTGATCCTTTTATCAACCCCCTCAAGGGTTATCCAATGGTGTTGGACAACAAGGAGGTCTTCATTAATTCTCATTCCTCCCGAGAGTGGAGTGTACTCATTGTTCTCATTGAACCTAGGATTAAAGTGCTTTGCAAGTCTTGTTATGAGTCCACCATTCACTATATGCTTTTTCCCATCATCATCTCCATTTCGAAATTTTGCCCACTTTTCTAGCAAAACTAGAGGTGCATTGAGATGATACCCGTCTCTTCCTTGAATGTTTAGATAAGATTCCATGAACATGAGGTCCAATTGATTCACAATAGCCGGATCTCGGCGGGCGAAGAGGGTACCCGAAAGAAATCGGTATGTGAGTCTCAAGATCGGGTTTTGGATGTGAAAAGCAAGACACTCCTTGGTAAGAATGAAGTCCCGGCCCGTCATGGCCCTCCACAAAGGTGCGACACTATACTTTTTGGGTCTTGATGTTCGGGTAGGCGAAACATCAAGCCCGAACACATTCGCAAATTCCACAAGGGTCATTGTTCGAGAGACATTCTCCAACCTAAACTCTATGCAAATCACTTTGTTTGAAGTTGTAATTCTCAAAAAGCTTAAGAATTCTAGCACAAGGGACCGATATGTTGGTTCATACATGCGAAAGAGAGTCGAAAGACCAAAAACCTCAAAGAGTGCTTCTACTTGGTGAAAGATTCCAAGCTTTCTTAAGGTATCATGACAAAGAAATTTAGTGGGAAGAATATTCTTACTTAAGAGTCGATGGAAGACCAATCGCTGCACATCATCAAGGAATTCCACATTCGAGAAATCATCGAGCCTTGTGAGGTCTACAATCTCTACATGCTCTCTTCTAATGGTGTTGAGATGTGAGGTAGAGGAACTTCCCACCATCCTTGGTCTTCTTGCACTTCTAAAGGAGGATCTCCTTGGTGCCATTCTTGCTTCTTTTTGTTGGGTTATTTTGATTTGAAGAATTGCTAAGGTTGTTCCTTGTTGATTGAGAATTAGAAACCCTAGAAAATTGGGGACTTTTAATTTTGTGGGTGAAGAGAGTGAATTGGATATGTATGGGAGTCATAAGGAGGTGGGTTTTATAGGGTAAGTGGAAGGAGTAGTGATGTGTCATTATATGGGTGGTGGGGTGTAATTTAATTGAGAAAAGTCGGGCGAAAAAACGGGCAAGGGAGACGAGCGGATTCGAAGGCAAGACGCTCGGATCCTTCTCTCACGGGACGGGCGGATTCTGGGCAATACGCCCGGATTCTGCCACAGAGTAAAATCCCAAAATTTTTCTCGCCTCAAGACGAGCGTCCCGAGCATAAGACGCTCGGATTCTTCATCAGTCCAGAAACCTTCAATTTTCTCAACACAGCTGGACGTGCGGTTTCTCCCCTGGACGTCCGTATTCTGCCAGGACGCCCGGATTCCCGGAAATCCGCTCGGATTCTGGCTGCGAGCCTTGACTTTTTCTTCTTTCTTTCAATGCATCCCCACACTTAGGAATTTGCTCCTCCCTTCATTCAAAATCTTGTTAGTAACCCTCCCTCACTTACGCTCATGAAAAGAGTTTATGACATTTATTAAAATAAAAGCAATAATAAATACAAGTTAGGGGGTTAGTATATTTACAAATGGTGGTTTAGGGAGGACTCCACCAAACTCTCCCTTAGATGGTTTTTTCAAGGGGAAGGAGGCCCGAGGTAGGTAGCCTCGACCTCTCCAACAAATGCTCCTTCATAGTACGGCTTCAACCTTTGACCGTTTACCTTGAACTTGCTTCCATCTTCGGCCTTGAGTTCGAAATCTCCATATTTCCCAACTTCGGTTATCACATAGGGACCCATCCATCTAGAGTTCAACTTTCCCGGAAAGAGTCGGTAGCGGGAATTGAATAGAAGGACTTTGTCTCCCTTGTGCAAGGCCTTTTGTCGAATTCTCTTATCATGAAGTAATTTTGTTCTTTCTTTGTAAATCTTTGCATTCTCATAAGATTGTAGTCGGAATTCCTCCAACTCTTGGATTTGGATCATCCTCTTTTGACCGCTCAATTTGAGATCAAGATTGAGTGCTCGGATTGCCCAATAAGCTTTGTATTCCAATTCAATTGGCAAATGACATGCTTTTCCATATACAAGCTTGTAGGGGGAGGCACCAATGGGAGTCTTATAGGCCGTCCTATAAGCCCAAAGAGCATCATCAAGCTTTGTGCTCCAATCTTTCCGAGTCTTGTTCACAACTTTTTCAAGAATTTGTTTGATCTCTCTATTTGAAATTTCCACTTGACCGCTTGTTTGAGGATGATATCCCAAGCCGGTTCGATGTTGAACACCATATTTGGTCAAAAGGGATGCAAGCTTCTTCTCATGGAAATGTGTTCCTCCATCACTAATGATAGCCCTAGGAACTCCTAATCGTGGAAAAATTATCTTCTTGAAAAGCTTAGTGACCGTTTTCGCATCATCATTTGGGGTGGCAATTGCCTCCACCCACTTTGAAACATAATCTACGGCCACAAGGATGTACTTGTTCCCATTGGATGTCACAAAGGGTCCTTGGTAATCAATTCCCCAAACATCGAAAATCTCCACCTCTAGAATGCCCCTTTGTGGCATTTCGTTTCTCCAAGATATATTTCCCGTTCTTTGACAAGCATCACAATGAATGATGAATTCTCTTGTATCTTGAAACATTGTGGGCCAATAGAAGCCCGATTGGAGAATTTTTGCAACGGTTCTTCTTGCTCCATGGTGCCCACCGTAGGGTGATGAATGGCATCCTTCCAAGATTCCTTGGATTTCCCATTGAGGGATGCATCTTCGGTAGAGTCCATCACTACACTCCTTGTAGAGGTTTGGGTCATCCCAAAAGTACCTCTTCACTTCGAATAGGAATCTCTTCCTTTGGTTGTGGTTCAAGTTTGGAGGGAGCACCTTTCCAACAATATAATTGGCATAATCGGCAAACCATGGGGTGTTGTGCTTTTCAAGTTGAGTTTGAATAGCCAACAAAATATCGTCGGGGAATGAGTCATTGATCGGGGTTTCTCCATTCTCATCATGAAACCGGATCCTTGACAAATGATCCGCCACTACGTTCTCGGCTCCTTTCTTGTCTCTTATTTCCAAATCAAATTCTTGAAGAAGCAAAATCCATCTCAACAATCTTGGTTTTGCCTCCTTCTTTATCAAGAGATGTCGGAGAGCACGGTGATCCGAAAATACAATCACCTTGGATCCAAGTAAGTAGGAACGGAATTTATCCAAAGCATATACAATGGCAAGAAGCTCCTTTTCGGTTGTGTCATAATTCACTTGAGAAGGGTCGAGGGTTTTGCTTATGTAATAGATGGCATGAAGAGCTCTCCCTACCCGTTGGCCAAGCACTGCTCCAACGGCGTAGTTGCTAGCGTCACACATAATCTCGAAAGGTAACTCCCAATTTGGGGGTTGGATGATTGGTGCCGAGATCAATGCTTCTTTGATTCTATTAAAAGCTTCAACACACTCGTCAGTAAATTGGAATTGGGCATCCTTAAGCAAAAGTTGAGTGAGGGGTTTCGCTATTTTCGAAAAATCTTTTATGAAACGACGGTAAAAACCCGCGTGACCGAGAAAACTTCTCACCCCTCTAACATTCACGGGAGGTGGGAGTTTCTCTATCACCTCAACTTTAGCTTTATCGACCTCGATGCCCTTTTCCGAAATCAAGTGACCCAAAACAATTCCTTCATTGACCATGAAGTGACACTTTTCCCAATTTAAAACAAGACTAACATCTTCACATTTTTGCAATACAAGAGAAAGATTATGCAAGCATGAGTCAAAGTCCTTTCCATAAACACTAAAATCATCCATAAAGACTTCCATTATGGTCTCTAGGTAATCGGAGAAGACACTCATCATGCATCTTTGGAAAGTAGCGGGGGCATTACATAATCCAAAAGGCATCCTTCTATATGCAAAAGTGCCATAGGGGCATGTGAAGGTGGTCTTATGTTGGTCATCCGGGTGTATAGGGATTTGGAAGAATCCCGAATACCCGTCAAGGTAACAAAAGAATTTGTTAGAGGCTAACCTCTCAAGCATTTGGTCAATGAATGGTAAGGGGAAGTGATCTTTCCTTGTTGCGGAGTTTAATTTACGGTAGTCTATGCACATACGCCAACCGGTGATCATTCTTGTGGGTATTAATTCATTCTTTTCATTTGTCACTACCGTAGTACCTCCTTTCTTAGGTACCACTTGGACGGGGCTAACCCACAAAGAATCCGATATGGGATATATGATTCCCGCATCAAGTAATTTCATGACTTCTCCTTTGACAACTTCTTGCATGTGGGGGTTCAATCTTCTTTGGGGTTGAATGGTAGGTCTATGGTCGTCCTCTAGATGAATCCTATGCATGCAAAAGTCGGGACTTATCCCCTTAAGGTCATCTAGACTATAACCTATAGCCTTCTCATGTTGTTTCAACACATCAAGCAATTTTCCTAATTGGTCATCATCAAGTCTATCATTAACAATTACGGGTTTGGTCTTTGATTCATCAAGATAAGCATATTTCAAATTTGGGGGAAGGGGTTTCAAAGTAGGAGTTTGTACCTCACTTTCCTCCTTTGGAGTTTCATTGAGAATTTGCTCCATCTCCATTAAACATTCCATTCTCATGACATATTCTTCTTCACTTTCATGAACCTCATCATATTCGAATTCCATGGTGGGTTCCTCTTGCTCTTGAGTTTGTAGAATATCCTCTAGGATGGATTGCTCATCCTCTATGGGTTGACATGCTTCTACTAGAATATTATGCACCAACTCGGATTGTGCATGAGTGAGTTCCTTGTTAGCTAGAGCGGCCTCAAAGAGATCCACCTCCAACTCCCAATACATGCTCTTAGCCTTACTTGCTTCTAAGGCCTCTAATGCTTGCATGGGATCCTTGAAGTAAGGGATACTCAAGTGGTCCTCTACAAAACAATCTATGAAATCCATTCTCGCAAAATATCAAACAACTTGGAAACGATTAGAGCAAACCTTGAGGAATTTTACTTCCCCAAGGTGAAAAAGACACAACTAATAACAATAAAAGAAATCTTAAATCAATTAAACACCGTCCCCGGCAACGGCGCCATTTTTGATCGAGTCCATTTGGTGTTCACAATTAAGCATATGTGGTCGTTGGTCAATGGTCGATACAAAACACAATTTATACTTCACAAACAACTCTACAACTAGTAAAGAGGCAAGTAAAGGTCGGATCCCAAGGGACGGGTATTGAAATGAGAATTCTATTGTAACTAGTAATGTCTAGGGGGTGTCACAAATTGGGTTGATGTAGAAGGTTACTAAACTAGAATAACAATGAAAGTAAACTAGCAAGATGAATAAAATAAGGGGTGCAAACAATTGATTAAAAGCACTAGGGTGTCATGGGTTCATAGGGGAATCATGGGATATGATCATACAAACATGTTCTCAAATTATAAGCAAGCAATTATTGTTGTGATGGATTGAGTTGGGTTATATCTTACAATCCTAGGAAAGTTTGGGTCCCGGAGCCGAATCGATTAGATTGTACAACACCTACAAGTCGACTTAATCTTTCCTACTCAACACATGCATGGTCTAACAAGACTCGAGTTGGGTTATGTCTTACAAGTCAAGTTAAAAGGATAGAAGATGATAGTAAATGCAAGGATTCATAGGCTTAGCATTTCATCAAACATAACATGTGCATGTATTAAGATCAAAACAAGCAAGCAAATAAGATATGAAAGCATATTGATTTAAGCATGAATCATTCCCCATGTTGGTTTCCCCTAATCACCCATTAAACCCTAGCTAAGAGACTACTCACTCATTATCATGTTGATCATGCTAGAAAGGTTGTCAATCATACTAACATAATGAAACATGATGAATAAATGAAAGTAATTAGCAATAATTAAAAAGGGATTAAGAGATTATACCTACTAATGATTCCAATAATAAAGAAAGAATAATAGAAGTACTTGAATCCTAGATTGAGAGGTTGTCAATCTCCCAAAATAACCCAAATAATCTTCAATTACCCAAAATAAAGCAAGAACAAGAGAGAAATTAAGAAACTAGATCTTGGATTAGAACTTGATTAATACTTGATTACAATATTAAAGAGAGATTTGATTGATATTAACTACACTAATTATTGATAAGAAGAACATGCTCCTCTAATTAGACTAATGGGGTATTTATAGTGAAAATTAGGGAGGATGCATTAGGGTTAACTAAGGGCTAAACTAGTAATTACACTTTTTAAGTTGAGCAAGGAGACTCCGGTATTCTCCGAGAGAAGGGCTTCTCTAATCGTGGCTTGAAGAATGAAAACGTGCTGTACTGAAATCCGTGCGGATGGGAGTCGGGACGGGCGGATCTGGGCTGGGAATCCGAGCGGATCCTTGGGCAAGACGCTCAGATTGGCGAGGGGGAATCCGAGCGGATTCCTTTGAGGGACGCTCGGATTGGGCTGGACGGACGGGCGGATTGTGTACAATCCGTTCGGATTGTCTGGCAGCGTCAATTCTTCTTCTTTTCTTCCCTTTTCTTCATAAAATCCTTGGGGATTTCCTTGGGGACTCAAGGATCCTTTCTCAACAATGCTCTTCTACTATGATATGTACAAAGGCCTTCTAGTCTTGTCTCTCCTTGATGCTTGGTCATTGAATACGATCAATTTAGCCTCGTTTTGCCATGAAAATGCAAGATTCTTACTCCTTTCCTACCAAGGGATCAAAATCTCAAAGAATATGCAAAACAAAGAACTAAAGATAAGAAATGACCCAAATAGGCACTAAAAAGCATGGAAACAATGGTAATTCGGGGGCTAAATATGCGCCAATTATGGTCACATCACCCCTTCCTTTCATTGATCAAATGGTAGAAAGGTTAGCTTCTCATAAGTTTTTCTATTATCTAGATGGGTACTCAGGGTTCTTTCAGATCCCTATTCATCCAGATGATCAGGAAAAGACTACTTTTACTTGTCCTCAGGGTGTTTTTGCTTATCGCAGGATGCCTTTTGGTTTATGTAATGCCCCTGCCACCTTTCAAAGGTGCATGATGGGGATATTTTCTGAGTACATTGAGTCTATTATGGAAGTCTTTATGGACGACTTTAGTGTCTATGGAAGTGATTTTGCTAACTGTCTGTCTAACCTTGATAAAGTGTTGCAGCGCTGCATTGAGGTTAACCTTGTGCTTAATTGGGAGAAGTGCCACTTTATGGTCAACGAGGGAGTTTTCTTAGGGCACTTAGTTTCTGACAGGGGTATTGAGGTTGACAAAGCAAAGGTGCAACTGATTCAGTAATTACCTCCTCCTGTTAATGTCAAAGGAGTGAGGAGTTTCCTTGGTCATGCTGGCTTTTATCGCCGGTTTATCAAGGACTTCTCAAAAATTGCTAAACCAATTACACAACTGTTGCTTAAGGATGCCCCCTTTGTATTTACTGATGAGTGTCTTTCTGATTTTAACAGGTTAAAGCAGGCCTAGATTTCGGCGCCAATTATACAGCCTCCCGACTAGGATTATCCGTTTGAAATTATGTGCGACGCTAGTGACTATGCACTAGGAGCGGTGCTAGGCTAAAGGAAAGACAAAGCTTCGAATACAATTTACTATGCGAGTCGAACTCTGGATAAGGCTCAAGTGAAGTACACCACCACTGAGAAAGAGCTGCTAGCTGTGGTTTATGCGCTAGAAAAATTTCGTTCTTATTTGATAGGGTCTGAAGTTACTGTTTTTACTGACCATGCAGCGCTGAGACATCTCCTTACTAAGAAGGAAGCTAAACCACGGCTGTTGAGATGGATACTCCTTCTTCAGGAGTTTGATTTGCAGATCAAAGATAAGAAAGGTGCTGAGAACGTAGTAGCTGATCATCTGTCGCGATTGTCACAGCAAGAGAGAGAAGGTTCCTTACCTATTGATGATTCTTTTCCTGATGATTCTTTATTCGCTATTTTGTCTTCTATTATTAACCATGACCCGTGGTATGCAGATTTGGCTAATTACGTTGTTAGTGGCGCGTTGCCACCTAACCTTTCTTATCAGCAGAGGAAGCGTTTTCTCTATAACGCTAAGCAGTACTTATGGGATGATCCTTATTTATTAAAGGAATATGCAGATGGTCTCTATAGACGGTGTATTCCGCAGTGGGAGACCAAGGCAATCTCAGAGGGCTGTCATTCATCCTCTTATGGTGGTCACCACGGTCCATCGTGTACCGTGGCTAAGGTACTTCAGTCTGCTTTTTACTGGCCTACTTTGTTTGCTGATGCTATGGTTTTTGTTTCAGCTTGTGATGCTTGCCAACACTCCGAGAATATTTCCAAGAGACATGAGATGCCACAAAACGGTATCCTAGAGGTCGAGTTTTTTGATGTCTGGGGCATCGATTTCTAAGGACCCTTCCCGTCTAGCAAAGGTAACAGGTATATCTTGGTAGCTGTTGATTATGTGTCTAAATGGGTGGAGGCGATTGCTTCACCTAATTGTGATGCCAAGACAGTGATTAAAATGTTTAAAAAGATCATCTTTCCCCGTTTTGGTGTGCCTAGGGTCGTTATTAGTGATAGGGGAATGCATTTTAAAGAAAAGAAACTAACTTCTATTTTGTCTAAGGTTAGTGTTCAACACCGGCGTGGTTTGGGGTATCATCCCCAAACTAGTGATCAAGTTGAGGTCTCTAATCGTGAGATTAAAGAGATCTTAACTAAAGTAGTTTCTAAATCACGGAAGGATTGGAGTCTTAAACTAGAAGACACATTATGGGTTTATCGGACTGCATTTAAAACGCCGATTGGTGCATCACCATATCGGTTGGTTTATGGGAAATCCTGTCATTTACCTGTTGAGCTAGAGTGTAAGGCTTGGTGGGCTATTCGTGAACTTAATTTTGATCCTAAGTTGTGTGGTCAGAACCGTTTATTACAGCTAGATGAACTGGAGGAGTTTAGGCTAAATGCCTATGATAGCTCACGCATCTACAAAGAGAAGACAAAGAGATGGCACGACAAACGGATCATACCTAGAGAATTTCATGTCGGGCAGAAGGTGTTGCTGTTTAATGCCCGGCTGCGTTTATTTTCTGGCAAGCTGAAGTCCAGGTGGAGTGGTCCTTATACAGTGACAGCCGTCACTAAATTCGGGTCCGTTGAGTTAGAAAATTCCGAGGGAAATAGGTTCAAGGTAAATGGGCAATATGTGAAGCATTACCAAGAGGTAAATGATGCAGACAGCCGCGTTGAAGTCCTATACTTCGACAATCCTGATGAGCCAGCTAATTGAAGCCAGAACGGTCGTGCGGGACCTCTTAAACCTGCGCTATCCGGGAGGCAACATGGACTGTTTTGTTGTACTTTCATTTGAACTTGTTATTTCCTTTTATGCTGTGTGTTGAACTCTAAACACTGAACTTGCACGTATCTTGTTAGTCTTGTACTCCTTTCGTGCGTTTTGCAGGTGCATTGAGTCGATCGAGTGGTTTTTCTACTCGATCGAACAATTTGTTTGGAATTTTTATTCGATCGAGCATCTGCTGCTCTCGATCGAAACCCTGCAGATCCACTCTTATCAATTGAGCACCTTATCTCCTCGATCGAGCATTCCTGGCACCATTTCTACTCAATCGAACTATTCTAAACTACTCGATCGAGTTCTTGCGTGACCTTGCTTCCATTTTTCGCCTGATGCGTTTCCAGGAGGCTTATTATGACCTCCCACGTTCATGGTCGGTTTGGTTAGGTCCCTCCTTTTCGTTCATGGTCGGTTTGGGGAGGTCCCACGTTCATGGTCGGTTTGATAGGATGTGAGTAGTACTCTCTATAAGGCATGTAACATCAATTTGCATAAACATGAATTCAGTCTTCTTGATACCTGTATGCATTCAGTCTGTGGTTGGTGACACATGTTAGGAGAGGCAATTCCCTTTATTTCATTCTACCCATGAGCTCCACATAGCCAAATTGCCCATTTTGTCCTATATAGCTACAATCTATAATTTTGCCTACCCTAGCCGAGCTAGTAATTAGTAGCTGTTTGGAATGTTTCACTGCAATTTGGTTACATATATGATTTGAGAAGTTGGTGGAAATGTTGAAGGGAATGAAGAGAAAAAAATAACGAAGGAAAAAATGTCGTGGAAAATGAAAAAAATGAAAAAAGAGTTGAAAAGAAAAAGAAAGATTATGAAGAAAATCATAAGCTGAAGGTACATTATGTTGTGATTTATGCTCCCATGTTCTATTTGTACCCTATGGGGAGTTAATAATTTTATGGTGGTTAGTGAGTTGTGTGCTGCAATTTAGCACCGATTTGTATTGATTTATTGAGTATGAAGTTGGAATGTGTTTCTACTTTGGATCCGTTGTTTCTAGCTTGGCTGCTAACTCCACGCTTCCAAATTCATTATAACCCCTTCTTACCCATTACCTCACTTACCCAAATTTAAGTCCTCGGCATGTGTCTTGGTTATTAGTTGGTTATAATGCATATGTACGGTTGTAGAGATTTTATTCATGTTAAACTACATGGATGTTCTTATAGGTCGAGTTAGGTTAGTGTCTTTACTTCTTTCTATCTCCTACTTATATACTCACCATGTGCTTAATTTGTGTGATGAGCAACCCGTGAGAGTTCGATATTTATGAGTCTTGCAAGGTCGACGGTTTAGTAGTTTGAGATATTGATTTAACTCGTTTGCACTAACCATTTGCCACTTTGTTAGTTGTTGCATTAAACTGGTTTGGGTGGGTGCTATTTGTAACTGATGAGTTGGTCCCGTTCCGTTAGTTGTCTTAGTTGCATTCATAATTTGTTTGGGGACAAGCAAAGGTTTGGTTTGGGGATATTTGATGCGTGTTTTTTATATAAGGTTTTTACCTCATTTTTACACGCATTTCTGTGTTATTTATGTGGCGCATAGCTACAAATGCCCCCGAATAGTCTACTTTGGTTTGTCTTGTGTAAATTGCAGGTACGGACCAGAAAGGAGAGAAATCGAGCCTAAACTTGACCCATTTGCATGCATTTTTGGAGAATAAGGAATCGGAGCTTGGAATCCATCACTTAGAGACGCGTAAGATGACCTCGGAAGGTGCCAAGGAGTCCATATGTGCTAATATAGCTCGATCGACCAGTTTTGGTACACTATTTGGTCGATTGAATGCTTTATCCATCAAGAATCATTCGATCGAGTTGTTTTGTTACTCGATCGAAATGGCTGATATAAGGAGTACTCGATCGAACTCCAGGTTCACTCGATCGAGAGGAATTTCATGATTTGTCCTCGATCGAGTGGTTTCATTTCACTCGATTGAGAGACTTTGCATTCTATGCTTGTTTTCGCCTACTTTCGAGCTGGGCTTTGTAAATTAGATATAAGCTAGGTTAGTAGTACGACGACTACTACTTCTTATTCTCCTCTTAGACTTCGATACTCTCTTCTGACTACTCTCAGTACTCTTCTCTTTTCCTAGAACCCTAATAGCAATTGGAATCACTTGTAATTGGTACTTTTACTCTTCTATTAATCTTAATCTATTATTGCTCTTTATTGTTTTTCTCTTCTTTAATCTACAATTGCTATCATTAATCTTTCTTTGTTCTTGCTATCATGTTTAATCTTTATTTCTTGTGTATGATTGTTGTTTCTTCAATGATAATGCATAGTTAATTCTCCATTGCTAAGACATAGGGAAGCCATGATTTTAAGGAGATTGTGAAATAAGTAATTAGGTTTAATGCAAAATTAATCTATGTTGTTAATCGCTACATAAAACAGTTCTTGTCTAATTGAGTCGACGCAATTAGTTAATAAATCACGGTACGCCTTGACCTAGATCAAAAGATTGGAAGGGGTAAGACCTGTAGCGAACATTATGACACTTTAGTGAGGGCGGAAGCTAAGCTATTAGTGTTTTAGGGCGAATTGAGACCGGAAAGAGATATTCACTACTCTGTAGATTGAATTTGCATTGACCTGTGACCTTAGATTGCATTCCCTGAGTATCATGGCGAACCGACTGTCTTAGCTATTTTCTCTCTACTTGCTTAATTTCAACTCTCCTGCCTTCTTTCTCTTCTTTGATATTATTAGATTAGAATAAAAATTCAAACCCCCAGAAACTGGTTACCTTGACGGACTTAGTTAAAGCTGACATTTTCTCATCTCCATGTGGAGATCGACCCTACTTACTGCTAGCTTCTGTTAGTGTATTTAGGAATTTATTTTTGGTACCTGACGACGGTATCAAAGGCTGTCACACAAAATTTGAGGAACAACATTGAATAGGTTAACTCCTGAAATGAAATCGGACACGTGGTAGAAAAACCGGAGAAAAAGAAACATCGTCTGGTACGATCTACCGAACAATTCAAATTGAAGTGTATAATTGTAATACCCGGATATTTTGGGACCCACAAAGGAAACTTGAAATGCGTGAGAGGATCCTCGGAAGTGGTGAGAGTTACTCGGAGCAAGAGATGACCGTACACTAGACCAAGTGAGACTTAGACTAGACCTAATGAGGCTTTAGTGGACCGAGTAGAGCATTCAAATGATCGAGTGGCTTGCACTCGACCGAGTACCGCGAGTACTAGACCGAGTTAGTGGCACTCGGCCGAGTGGACTCGGCACTCGACCGAGTGCAGCTGAACAGTACTCGATATAACCTAATTCGGGATCTTATCCTCCTAATCACCTTCTAATGTGATTGAAGCTTGGTTTAGAGGATTGCTCACCTTATCCTCCCTTCCTTTCACCTTGTAAGTTAAGATCTACTCTTTTCTATTTTTTGTGAATCCTAACTTTTGGGGGTTTTTTTTATGGGTGATTAATTAATAATTAATATGAGTAATATGGGTAATTAATAGGTAATAATATAGGTTTTTATATTGTATGATAGTGTAGGATATATTGTGATAGTATTGTGTGACTTGTATAGGATGTGACGGTTTCATGAGACAGAATCGTTTCGAATTCGAGTAGCTTGTGGAGATTGCTAAAAGGTAGGTTATTCTACTCGGTTTTAATAATGTGAATACTTGTTGGTGTGTCATTTATCATTTTTTTGCTGTATGAGTCATATTGCATCTTATGGTGATATTTGGAGATTGTTGTCGATCTCATGTAGTTGTCAGAAATGCATTATAACATGGTAGTGAATTGTAAAGACTCGAAGAGTCGGAATATTTTAGGAAGTGATGTTTATGGCATGTTTGGGAAGTGTATTTCATAATGAGTCGTATTTTAGTATATTGTGTTGCATATTAGATTATTGTGATTGTTGTACATAACGGAGGATATGGTTGTTGTTAAGGAGGCGTAAGGCCGTTGGGAGATTGTCTTGCACTTGAGTCGCCTCCCGGAGCTTCCCACTCCAAGAGGGATGTGCACATTAATGACTTGAGTTATTGAGGTACGCGTATAGTTGAGGCACAACATCTAGTAGGGGATCTGATTAGCGCCCGGGCCTGGCACCACGGTTGTGTCCCGAGTACCTTGTTACTGTAACACCCGGGCCCAAACATAGGGTCAAGAGAGGTCACTCACGGTAGATTGTCAGGCTGTATACATAGCCCATATATCAGTACGGGTCCTTTCCAGCGCATTTTGTCCTTACTCATGCATATCTCGGGAACCTTCGCGGGAGGTCACCCATCCTAAGACTACTCTAAGTCAAGCACGCTTAACTGTGGAGTTCTTTCGCAAGGATAAGCGAAAAAGAAAGTGCACTTTGTTGATATGAGTAGTACTTTCTATCCTTTTAAGCATTAGTCAGATTTTAAGTCCATCAATAGACCTCTTAAAGGGGGTAGCCTATCTGAATAACGTCTTCGGTTCAGTGGAGTATTATAGTTACGGACTGCGGTCTGGCTGTTTGGCGGACGAGGTTGCGGTGCTGTCACCAAGTTGTGGGTACGTCTGGCTGTATTTCGGTATCGGTATAGTGGTTGTATAGTCATGTCTTGTGCATTTTGATTGGCATGTTGCATATTTATATATTGTATCGTGTCTGTGGACAAAGGAATTTACATCCACTATATATTTATTATTTCATATTAAACACTTTTGATTTTGAAAGTGTCGCCACTAAATTTTTAAATGAAATTTAGAAACCAAATTGTAGAGATTTTAAGTTCTTGTGAGATTACGTGTTGGGAAGTTTATTTTAATTTCATTAATTAAAACCCAACCCCTACCGTAACTATAACGGTGTCTACTAAATAAAATGATGGCTATTTTGGATATGTATCTCATGCGAATATGCAATCATTGTTGTAAACCCTAACATGTGAATTTCATTCTATGTCGATTTAATGCAATTAAATCGTCAAGTAAATTTAGTATGTGAGTTCATTAGCTATTCTAGCAAAGCAAACAATAAAGAGAAGGAAAGAGATATTCTTACTCTTTACTATAAGATAGATGAACAAACGTTAGAGGTAAGTATACAAAAGACGTGCTAAATTGATACAAAGTACCTCCTAAGCATTTTCGAAAATAGTCCCAACATGGCATCTTTAAGACGAGTTTTGAAGGTGCAAACGAAGTCGAATATGGGTGTTCTTGGACTCGTTGGAATCATGGAAGTGCAAAGTAAGCAAATAATTTCAGATGCATGGTCAATGGTTTCTCTAAGTGTGGTCGAATGGGTTCTAAACAGGGTCTGGTCATGGACTGGCTACAGGAATTCTGAGTTCATGGTTTTGGTCAGGGGGTATTCTAATGATTTTTTAACAGGGTTAGAAAGGTTCTATTGATCTAAAAATTGGTACAGTGCTAGTTTGGAGTGTAAGGAAGACTGTGGTTATGCTGGCCGTGGTGGTCAGTCGTGCTAAGTGACGGTTTTGAGGGCAGGAACAGGGGTTGCTCACGACTTCATTCAATTAGAATATAGAATTGTTAAACGATTTTATATGCTAGTCGAAGCACCCTAACATGTCTAATTAGGTTATTAAATCAATCTAAAGTCATCGAATTGAATTATAAGTCAACAATTAGAGGTTGAGTTAATATGAAAACGATCATATGGTTGGTCAAATTGAGCAAAACGAAAGAGAGGCCAAAACGCGAGAAACGAAGTCAACATCGTTTTATTAGTGCCCTACCTTGAACACGAGGATATGTAAACGAGCGAGGACAATCGCCACTGGCGAGTAAGACCTTTTAAACTCGAGTCAACGTGGGTGTTCATGGTGTTAATTTAACTCATACTCGGACTAAACTAGTTTCACAGTTAGCGACATTAAACGATGCATAACGATAAACAAAATACAAAACGAACCATAAAAAACAAACATAAAAAAACGAAATAAAAGGGAGAAGAGGAGGATTTATGCACCTTCAACCTACATGTATCACTGATACTGTCTTGGATCGTAATCCATCATATATTTTATGTCGACGGGCCGTCGTCGACGAAGGAACAGAGCAACAACACGTTTTTTGGTAAATTTGGACAACAACTTTCAAACTGCAATTTCTCACTCGTTTCTCAATGAAAATTAAATTTGAAAGATGTTTTGAAAACTAGAAAGAGATTATAACAGATATCTTAAAACAAACCACGCTCGTTCTGAGGTATTGGGCACGAAAAACGATCAGAAACAGAACTGGACAGACAAGAAAAGCCGCGAAAACAGAGTGTATGACGCTCTGTTTTTCGAGGGGATTCGTGTGCTCTCAAGGTCAATTTGGCTCGTGAATCTTTGTCTAAGATGTAGATGGATGTTATATGGTTAATTGGGAGTAATAAACTAGAGTTTTAATGGAGATTTGAAGGGAGAACGAATGGTATTTCGAGAGAGACACAAACTGTTTCTCAGTTTGGTTGTCTCGGTTTTGTCGAGAGTTTTGAGAGGCAATTAGGGTTTATTTGTGGAGATTGATGCTGGTGAGTGACGTTAGTATGTATGGAGAGCTTATAGGAATGGATGTATGGTATAGGGGAGGTATTTATAGGGAGTTAAACTAGCATTTAAGAGAGGAGAGGCAGTCGGGTCTCGGTTTGCATAGCTGCTGTCCAGCAGCTTTTCGTGGAGTTTTAGGGTATGTATGAGGGGTTTTATTGGTGTTTAAGCTAGGTTAATATGGGTAGGATACTAGGGTATGGGTTAGGGTTAATGGGCACGGGTTTAAGTGGTGTTTGGAGCGGGTTTTGGACTCGGGTTTGAGCTGAACGAAAACAGGGGGGTCGTGGGCTGTTTCGTTTAGGGGCCTGTTTTGCATGGACTTGTGGAAGGGTTTTGAGGTGGGCTAGGTGCTGGGTTGTTGTGGGTAATGTGGAACACGGGTTGCTGGTGGTGGGTTGCGTGTTTGGACCTGGTTTGAGTCGGTTTAGAAGGGCTTTCGATGGGCTATGCAAACACGGGTAAAGGACGGAATTAGGCTGTGTTGGGGGAATGTTTGGAACGAGATTTGGGTGGGTTAAACAAAGGGTTTGGGGTAGGCTTTGGCTAAGAATCGAACGCGGGTTATGGGAGAGGAAGTTGAGTCGAAAGTGCGTCGAAAATGGAGCCAAAATCAAGCATAAAACGAGCTCACGAATCGTGTGATAAAAACGAGTTTTCAACTTTCGAAAGCGATTTTTCAAATCAAATAACACATTAAAATAAATGATTTTACAAATCGAATACACTCATAAAATAATTTTTCAAATCAAATATTAATTTTATTTTCAATAAAATAAACTTGAGAAAATAAATTCAAAATAAATGAATTAAAACCTTTAATTTAAACATCATTGAAATTAAATAAGAATTAGAACGTTTAAATTAAATATCATTAATAAAACGCTTCATCGACGACGCCCATTCCATATCGCAAAACGAACTCTAAATAATGACAATGCCAACTAGCAAATACATGTTGTCATATCATCATCGGGTGTTTTCACGGGATTCTATAAATGCCAATATCGACATATATGGGTATCTACAGAGCCCCCACTTTGACTGAGGCTTGGACAGGGCGAAAGTCAAAGTATACCCCAGGTCCTCTCGACCTGAGGATTCTGCGGGCCGTTTATGGTCCATTAGACTTGCGTATATAAGCTCGCCAACCATAAACAGAGATCATACCTGAAGCTTCACTTGGGATTAATCATCGGTGGTCATCGACCCATTGAAAAGATGGTGAGTTGAGCCTTATCCTTAGGCGCCTACGTATCCGTTGTGACGGAATCAAACCCGTATCGTAGTTCGACACTAATGGCATGCATTCTGCTAATCTATGCCCAGAATGGAATGGGGTTTTCCAAATGAGGTTACCATTCCTTCAAAACTTTGCTTTCAGCTGTGGAGTCATCCGTTAATTTTGATAATGGTCTCTGAAGCCAACGGTTTCAGAGCCCCCAGTTGCAATGGGTCTAAAGGCGAAGCCTTTAGAGCCCCCAGTTAAAGCATTTCCTGTTACATTCGAAACATGGAAAACAAATACAACAAAAATCATATTATCGTATAAGCACACATTTAGATCATCGATCTTTGAAAGTTGAAACATTTTGATAAACTGAGTCATCGACCCGAAGCTTGGATTTGAAATAACCATTGTTGAAATGGGCCTTAGGCCTGGATTTTGAAAAATATTTTCATGCTGGGGATGTATTTCTATTTGGATCATCGATCCTTAAAAAAAGATTTGAAAATGGGCCATCGACCCGGATAAGCATTTTGAAATTAGATTTGAAAGTGAGTCATCGACCCGGATAGACATTTGAAAATAGAAATGGAAATGTAAATTTTGAAAATGGAAATGAAAATGGGTCATCGACCCGGATAAACATTTTGAAAATGTATTTGAAAATGGGCCATCGACCCGGATAAGCATTTTGGAAATGGAAATGATCATCGATCTTTGAAAAACGTTTTTGAATCCCGATTTTCAAAGGGAAAAGGATAGAGTGGACTCGATTTTCATTTTGAAATGCGACAAATGGGTGAGACTCATGACTGACGTGGGCGTAGCCCGCTACCTTCGAACAAAAATAAAAATAAAAAACCGTAAGCGAGTACGGGTTTTAACTCAAACATTTTGACTTGAAAAGGTTAGAAATGTAAATTAGTCGTTCTGACTTTCGAAATGTGACAACATCCGCGCAAGGGATGCAGAAGGGCAAAAATCGATCATTCTTTAAAATGAATTTAACTGCGACCGAGTCTGAACCTAAAACTGACAAAAACTCTAAAGATGATCCTAAGGTCTGAAGTGTCTGGAAAAGATTGGGGGTAAAGGCCGATGATGGGCCGACATTGGCTGAGAGGTTGGGTCACCGACCAAGTGCAAAAGACAGACTCGACCCGCGTGAAGAAAGTGCAGTTCCTCCGAAGAAACGGGCTAGAGTGAAGATGGGTGAGACTTAGTCTCGTGATGGTTTACATGACTCGGGTATATGAGGGATAGGTAGCTATTATATTATGTTTTATTATTATTAGGTGGCTTAGGCACTATGGGATTCGCCCGGAATTATTGAAATAAATAAAGGAAATATTATTTATTAGAAATTCCCAGTTTTGCATTTATAATTACATTGTTTCGGTTGTACTCTTTTAAAGTGTTGCCTACGTATCTACTTTTCAACAGAATCAAACCGGGTTCGTAGTTCATAATTCATAATACAGATACAACGAATGTCACACTTTGAAACTAGACTCAAATACAAATGCAATCCGAATTTTATTTCATAACATTTGAGAATGAGGTCTTTAGGGATAGTATTTTTTCAACTGGTCCAGATTTGTAGGATTCGAAAAGTCGTTTCCATCTAGATCAGTCACCCGAACCGCTCCTCCTGTCGGAATTCTTTTCACCAAATACGGGCATGACCAATTTGGTTTAAATTTACCCCTCGGGTCTACTGGCAGTAGTGCACGAACCGATTTCAACACCAAATCTCCTTCTTTGATTTTTCTAGGTTTCACCTTCTTATTTAAAGCCCTTTCTATTCTGATAGAGTTGAACCTGATACAACGCGTTCAAGCGTCGTTCATCCAGTAAAACCAAAGAGGCATATCTAGCTTGGACCCAATCTGCTTTAGGAACTTGGCTCTCAAGTAATATCCTTAGGGATGGTACCTCTAGTTCTTTGGGCTGAACTGCCTCCATCCCATAAACCAAGTAGTACGGGGTTGCCCTCGTGGCTGTTCTGATTGAAGTTCCAATTCCCCACAAGATATAGGGTATCTTCAATGGCCAATCTTTATAGTTATCAGACATTTTCCTCAAAATGGTTGTGTGTTTTATTGGCAGCTTCTACAGCCCCATTTGTCTGTGGCATGTATGGTGATGACTTATGGTGCTTGATTTTATACTTTTCGAGTATAACCTCCGTTTCAGCTTGGAAATGGGTCCCGTTATCACTGATGAGTTCGTGGGGTGTCCCATATCGACAAATGATCTAATTTTGAATGAACTGTGCTACTTCCTTTGCTTTTTGCACTTTATAAGGCTTGGCTTCTACCCACTTTATGAAGTATTCGATTGCGACCAAAATGAAATAATGTCCTCCTGACCCAGAAGGGTTGACCTTTCCGACAATGTCGATCCCCAAGGTTGAAAAAGGCCAAGGTGATGTCATGGTATATAGCATAGAGGGTGGTATATGCTGTACATTTGCAAATATCTGGCAATTGTGGCAATGTCGAACATAATGTCGGCAATCTGCTTCCATTATGGTCCAGTAATAACCAAGTCTCATGATTTTACGAGTCAAGATGTGAGCATTCATGTGGGGTCCACATTTCCTGTCATGAACCTCCTCCATGACTTTGTCGGCTGTCTTTTGATCAATACATCGCAATAAGACACATTGCGCGGTTTTTTTATATAGTTGCCCTCCATTAGCATCGACGAACTGGGTCGAGAGCATCTGTAATGCTCGCTTTCCCCGAGCATCGAGGTTGTCAGGGTATTCTCCTGTATCTTTGAATTTCAAGATTGATGTGTACCAAGGTTCGATCTCATCTTCCTCAGTGCCATTAATCTCATTTATGTATGATGGTGCTGATCTTCGTTCGACACATAGTGGCATGCTGTCTATATGATCTGGGATGTTAACCAAGGCTGTCAACTTAGACAGAGCGTCGGAGAATTGATTCTCTTCTCTGGGTAAATGGACAAAGTGTATTTCCTCGAAATACTTTTCCAATTCCTCTATCTTAGCCTGGTAAGGTGCCAGACTATTACTTTTGATTTTCCACGACCCTGTTACTTGGTTAATGACTAAGATGAGTCACAATGTACCAGTAACTTCTTTATGTTTAGACCGATAGCACTGCACAAACCCAGTAGACATGCTTCGTACTCAGCAGCATTGTTGGTGGCGAAGAAATGTAACTTGATGGATACACGTACATGTTCTCCTTTGGTGAAATGAGGAGGATTCCAACCCCATATCCCATGCTACTCGATGCTCCATCGAAATAAATATCCCATACTTCGTCTTTGACATGAACCACGTTTTCATTTGGGAAATACCACATGTCCGTAAAACTGTCTTCCTCCATTGGGTTGTCAGCGAGGAAGTCGACGACAGCCCTTCCTTTCACTGCTTTCAAGGGTACGTACTTAATATCGAATTCAGCTAACATGAGAGTCCATCTCGACATTCTGCCATTTAATACTGCTTTTCAAACAAGTATTTGATGGATCCATTCAGGAGTATATACTGACACTATAACACAACATATAGTGTCTCGGCTTCTTTGTTGCCCAGACTAGGGCTAGACATGTTTTTTATAACGTGGTGTACTTAGGTTCATATTCTAAGAACTTTTTACTGATGTAGTAAATTGCCCTCTTCCTTTTCCACAGTTTGGGCCAACATTGCTCCCATCGCGGTATCTGTTACTGTTAGATACAAGGACAATGGCAATCCTGCTATGGGTGGACTAAGAACAGGTGGAGCAGACAGAACTTCTTTAATCCTGTCAAATGCGGCTTGACATTCGTCATCCCACATCCCGTGTTCTCCGACTTTCAATTTCTTAAAGAACGGTTCACATATCATGTCAACTTCGAGACAAAGCGACTTATATATTGAATTCGACCCAAGAAACCTCGAATTTCTTTCTCAGTTTTGGGATGAGGCATTTCCATAATGGCCTTGATTTTCAAAGGATCAATCTCAATACCACGATGGCTGACGATGTGACCCAGAAGCTTCCCGGAAGTAACCCCGAAGGCGCATTTTTGAGGGTTCAACTTCACGTTATATTTCGTTAATCTTTCAAGGAATTTTCGTAAGGACTTTGGATGACCGTCACGTTCCTTTGATTTCACAATCATGTCATCGACATACACCTCGACTTCCTTATGTATCATATCGTGCAATAACGTTATCGCGGTTCTTTGGTACGTTGCCCTGGCATTTATCAACCCAAACGGCATTACCGTGTAACAATAGGTTCCCCATTGCGTGATAAACGCGGTTTTGTCCATATCTTCCTCGGCCATCTTTATCTGGTGGTATCCGTCATACCCATCCATGAAAGATAGTAGGGCATGATTTGCGGTATTGTCAACCAAGATATCGATGTGAGGTAATGGAATGTCATCTTTCGGACTGGCTTTGTTCAAATCCCGGAAGTCCACACACACACGGACTTTCCCATCCTTCTTAGGTACTGGTACTACATTGGCTACCCAATCTGATTACTCGGATACTTTAATAAACCCGGCCTTGAGTTGTTTATTAATTTCTTCTTTGACTTTCAAAGACCACTCAGTACGCATTCTACGTAATTTTTGTTTGATTGGTTTGAACCCTGGCTTGATTGGGATTTTGTGTTCTGCAATATCCGTATCGATTCCTCGCATGTCTCTGTAAGACCATGCAAATACATCTTTGAACTCATTCAGCAAATCTATGAACCCTTGTTTTTCTGTAGGATCTACAGTGGTACCTATTTTGAGTTCTCTGGGTTCTAAGGTGGTTCCTACTGATACCGTCGTCAGGTACCAAAAATAAAATACCTAAGTACAACTAACAAAAGTCAGCGGTAAGTAGGGTCGATCTCCACAGGGAGGCGGTGTACTATCTACTTGTCTATTTATCTGTCTAAATGTCACAATTTGGGGGTTGAATTGGTTGTGTTGACTAAACTAAAGACTAAAGCGAGGGAAAAAGATGAGAGAAATTAACAATAAGAGAAAGGAAGTATGCTAGGAGTCGGTCCACCGTGGCAGCTATCAGATCTTATATTATCGAGAATACTAAGGCGATTAGACTATTGATAAGAAGAGCTATGGTCGTCACCTTTCGGTCCTTAAACCGCCCTAGAGCGTAAACAGCTTAACTTTCGCCCTCACTGCAATACTCTATTGTAACTAAGCAAGCCTTCCCTTCCAATCTTTCGATCCAGGTCGGGGTTAACTAAATTTATGGGTCTCCTGCATGCATTCATTCGACCGGATAACAGTTAAATTGCCTAATACAATTCTTATCGCAGGGCTAATCTATTTAATACAATTAAAGCATGCTACCACGGCTTCCCTAATCCTAACATACTAAGGGGAATTAGCTATGCATAATTAAGGGAAAACAATAAATAAAGAAAGAACAAATAATAAACATTAAATAATTAAAGAGAAGAAGGGAGAGAAATTACTGTAAATAAATGATCCGGAAATTAAGAGCAAAGTGACAGTGTAAAGTAACGTAGCAAGGGAAAGAAAAAAAGGATTAGAGTGTAGAGTGTCTGAGAGAGTTTATAAAAACATACTGACTCCCTATTTATAAGAAAATAGGATTAGCTAAACCTAATGACGGAATTAAACCTAAAAAGCCCAGCCCGTCAACAATATCCACTCGATCGAGTAACTAAATCACTCGATCGAGCAAAAGCATAAAAGGAACTGGTCGATCGAAAGGAAAATTAGTCGATCGAATACTTATTCATCCTAGAACCACTCGATCGAGAAGAAGTGTCTCTCGATCGAGCAAATGGGCTCTCGATCAAACAGAAATAGTTCTCGATCGAGCACCTCTCAGCGCGTAATTCCTGCTTCGCGCACTGAACTTCAAACGGCTGCCATTTCTTCGTTACTTGGTCAAACAGGGTGATTCCGGTGGCATTGGAAAGCTAAAAGGACAAACTTTCATCTCCAACTGGAATCACCTGAATATCTGTTGTAGAACTCGAGATATGGCTCTTACAAGCAGGAACTAGCAAATTGAAGCACTCTCTTGGCTCGCCTAACTTCCTTACTCCAATGCGCATCTCAAAATAGTACTTCCCAAGCTCCGACTCAACTCATCTCCTAAATGCATGCGTAGGGACATGTTTTAGGCTTGTTTTCACTCCTTTCGGGTTCATTCCTGCAAATAAGACAAAATAACCCAAAGTAGCATATTCGGGGCATTTCGTAGCATAAAACCACGATAAAAGCATAGAAATACGTGCATAAAATAGGCTAAAAAGACTATATAAAATGCACGTATCAAATCTCCCCAAACCAAACCTTTACTCGTCCCCGAGTAAACTAAAATGCAACTAAAGGAACGGAAAAAGATAACTCAGAGCCAGCTACAAATGCCCACTTAAGCCAATTTAATGCAAGCAAACTAACACTTATAGCAGACAGTCAAATGCAAACGAGTTATAGGATGTTTATAAATAAAGCTGAACCGTCAACCTTGCAAGACCTTTAATAATGGACTCTCACGGATCACTCTTTCTCTCATGAAGCAAAGGGTGAACATATATATGTAAGAGAGAAAGGAAAATAGTCGCTCACCTAGACTACGACTCACATAACATGCATGCAACTAATATGATAGACAATTCTAACTACCGTACATACATTCCAACCAAACAAGGTCCGTCACAGCCGAGGGCTTACAAAAATATGGTAAAGTGAGGCAATGGGTAAGAAAAGGCAAAACAATTATGGGAATGTGGAGGTATAGGTGATCAAGCTAGTACCTAAACAAAACCATATATCAACATCCGATTCTTAAGCAATTATGGGATTAAGCACATGCCCTTCATTTGGCATAAAATCTCACCAAACCAAACTAGAAACACTCCTCATATGATATAGAATAGAACATAGGAGCAGAAACCGTCAACTAACAACTTCTTTTTTTTCCTTCTTTCTTTTTCTATTTTTTTTCATTTTTCTTCTTTCTCATTCGTTTCGGTTTCTTCTTTTTTTTTTTTCGAATTCTTTTTTTTCAACTTCTTTTTCACGTCTTTTTTCATCTCTTTTGTTTTCTATTTTCCTCCTTTTCTTCATAAATTACCAACTCCAAAACAATAGATATGAGCCAAACTTGATACAATGGACAGTATACCGCAAAAACAATCTAAACTAGCTTGACAAGGCAGGCTAAATTTGGATGTAGCTAAGGGTCAACTGACAAATTTGGCTAATGTGGAGTTTATGGGTAAAAATGAAAGAAAGGGAAAATGTAAGCACCTCCCTGCATGTGACACCAACCACTAACCCGAATGTATGACGGCAAAAAGCAATTGAATTTCATATATGTGCAAATTGATGAACATGTTATGCAAGGAGTAACTACTCACAATCCTACATGAAACTGGTCATAAATGACACCAGTTTATAAGGCTCTAATTCCTTAGAAATTATAAGTAGGTTGCCAAAATTTCAGGTCAAGTCTATTCGTTCAGCTAAATTAAACATTAACTCGTAGATATGCAAAGAGACAAAGCTAATAAGATAACAGTTTATTGCAAGGCTTAAGCAAAAAGACAGTTGTAGTGCAATATCATCATGGAAATCTACCGTTCCGACTCGACCTATATGCAAAAATAAACGTGAAATTTTTTTGAATTTTAACAATTTTTTTTAATTTTTTATGGAATTTGATTTTTTTGAAATAAAAAACAGTGCAAACAGAAAATTAAACGTGATAACTGAAATGCAAATAAAAACAATATGCAGACACAGATATGGATGCATAACCTCCCCAAACCAAACCGTACAATGCCCCCATTGTACCAAAACATGGAAAGGAAATGCAAACTGAAGGAGAAAAAGAGTAAATGCGGAAAACTCACAAGATTGCGCGAATAAGGGGACCTCCCCAAACCGACCATGAAATGGGAGGTTGCTAAAGGCCCGGAAAACCGTCTCAGGAAGCTAATCCAAGTCAATACGTGAATGGGCATGCAAAAACTGCTCGTTCGACAGGAATAGTGGTCGATCGAGTGGTTCTCTAATCTGCAGGTGGTCGATCGAGTACAATTGCCACTCGATCGAATGGATCCATCAGCTAAAGTGCTCGATCGAGTAGAAAAACTACTCGATCGAGTAATTTCCAGCGTGTTCCTGCAAAATGCAAATGAAAACAGCCCACAAACTAACAAGACAAGCGTACTGAGATAGTCTATGGTATAAAACCATTTATTACAACTGAAATTAAACTAAAAAAGCAAAATAAAATCGCCGGGTTGCCTCCCGGGTAGCGCTAGCTTCAGTCAGGTCCCAGCTCGACCTTCTTTTTCTTCGAGCCTTTATGGTTAATTACAATCAAAACAGCTCAAAGCGCGCAGCAACCTGTCAAATAGCTGCGCATGTGCTACACAACAGCATAAGTAGCACCAAAGTGGAATACAGAAATAGGAAATGAAATTATGTAAGCATTTAAGTCTAACAAATTTCCTATGTGAGCTCCTAAATTTATCCACAAAATAAAGGAGCGCGGGAGCAATTGTCAATATATGGGGGTTCCGATTGATTAACGTTTTGAGATGATAAGGACGGTGAAAATTCTTTAAATTAATCGACCATATGAGAGGAGGTATAACTTTAAAAGAAAAACAGCGAGTCAAACGAGGCAAAATACTATTAGAACAAACAATAATAAAATTATCGTTTACTACCTCGGATTGGTCGCTCTCAATGACGGAATCATAGGTAAAAGAGTTTATTACCTCTTCCGTGCTAGGAGCAATTACCGTCTCAACCGCTTCTTCATCAACCTCCTCAGTGGAATCCATCCCGTAAATCGCAGATTCAAGTGTATCCGACTTTTGTGAATAGGGAGGTTTACCGTAATCTTCATCATCGTCGACTCGTCATCCAAATCAAACCAAAATGACGAACCAAAGCTCCCAATGGCCATTTCAGTCGATCGAGCAGAATAATCACTCGATCGACCAACTTCCTCCCGCATCTCACTCGATCGAGTAACAACATCACTCGATCGAGAACTATCCTCCTGCATGTCACTCGATCGAGAAGGGATATTACTCGATCGAGGACTGTCTTCTGGAAATTCACTCGATCGACCATTATAAGTCACTCGATCGAGTGATTCTTCCTGCATAGAGCTGAAATCTTCACGTGGGGCAGTGAAATATGATAGGAACTCGTCGTCTGAGTCATAGAAGTCATCCTCATTATTGGGCAACACGGTTTCCTCAGGAGAAAAACCGCTCTCAGCGAGATAAACCTCTTCTTCTTGCATCTCAGCTGCTAACTGAGCTATTTGTGACTTCAGCGCATGGATTCGAGTGTCCATATATCTATCACTCTCTTGCATTTGGGATACAAGGGTCCCCATTAAATATGTCAGCTCCGCGATTTCTTCTTTCTCCATCTCAGCTGCTAACCGAGCAACTGCAGACTCGAGCTTATCAACTCGCGAGACATACTCTTGCGCTTGGAATGCAAGTATCTCCATCAAGGATTTCAGCTCCGCAATCTCTTCTTCTTGTATCTCAGGAGGATCTTGTTGCGGTGGCCATTGATAGGACGGATGTGGCGGCACAACTACAGCTGCATTGTGCTCAGCAGGACCACATCTCCCGCGAGCAGAGATCACCATTGTTCCATATGATGGGACATCGGTGATGGGTCAAAGGTACTCAAGCCTTCCCTTTGACTGTCTTCCACCTAGAACTGTCTAGGTAGTACCTGTAAGGCCTATCAAAACAGCACTAAACAAAAGATTAAAACGGCCTCAAGGGAAAAATCCCCTGAGGCTAAAAACAGATAAAATTAAACAAATAAATAAATCGATTGCCTCCCCGGCAACGGCGCCAAAATTTGATACCGTCGTCAGGTACCAAAAATAAAATACCTAAGTACAACTAACAAAAGTCAGCGGTAAGTAGGGTCGATCTCCACAGGGAGGCGGTGTACTATCTACTTGTCTATTTATCTGTCTAAATGTCACAATTTGGGGGTTGAATTGGTTGTGTTGACTAAACTAAAGACTAAAGCGAGGGAAAAAGATGAGAGAAATTAACAATAAGAGAAAGGAAGTATGCTAGGAGTCGGTCCACCGTGGCAGCTATCAGATCTTATATTATCGAGAATACTAAGGCGATTAGACTATTGATAAGAAGAGCTATGGTCGTCACCTTTCGGTCCTTAAACCGCCCTAGAGCGTAAACAGCTTAACTTTCGCCCTCACTGCAATACTCTATTGTAACTAAGCAAGCCTTCCCTTCCAATCTTTCGATCCAGGTCGGGGTTAACTAAATTTATGGGTCTCCTGCATGCATTCATTCGACCGGATAACAGTTAAATTGCCTAATACAATTCTTATCGCAGGGCTAATCTATTTAATACAATTAAAGCATGCTACCACGGCTTCCCTAATCCTAACATACTAAGGGGAATTAGCTATGCATAATTAAGGGAAAACAATAAATAAAGAAAGAACAAATAATAAACATTAAATAATTAAAGAGAAGAAGGGAGAGAAATTACTGTAAATAAATGATCCGGAAATTAAGAGCAAAGTGACAGTGTAAAGTAACGTAGCAAGGGAAAGAAAAAAAAAGGATTAGAGTGTAGAGTGTCTGAGAGAGTTTATAAAAACATACTGACTCCCTATTTATAAGAAAATAGGATTAGCTAAACCTAATGACGGAATTAAACCTAAAAAGCCCAGCCCGTCAACAATATCCACTCGATCGAGTAACTAAATCACTCGATCGAGCAAAAGCATAAAAGGAACTGGTCGATCGAAAGGAAAATTAGTCGATCGAATACTTATTCATCCTAGAACCACTCGATCGAGAAGAAGTGTCTCTCGATCGAGCAAATGGGCTCTCGATCAAACAGAAATAGTTCTCGATCGAGCACCTCTCAGCGCGTAATTCCTGCTTCGCGCACTGAACTTCAAACGGCTGCCATTTCTTCGTTACTTGGTCAAACAGGGTGATTCTGGTGGCATTGGAAAGCTAAAAGGACAAACTTTCATCTCCAACTGGAATCACCTGAATATCTGTTGTAGAACTCGAGATATGGCTCTTACAAGCAGGAACTAGCAAATTGAAGCACTCTCTTGGCTCGCCTAACTTCCTTACTCCAATGCGAATCTCAAAATAGTACTTCCCAAGCTCCGACTCAACTCATCTCCTAAATGCATGCGTAGGGACATGTTTTAGGCTTGTTTTCACTCCTTTCGGGTTCATTCCTGCAAATAAGACAAAATAACCCAAAGTAGCATATTCGGGGCATTTCGTAGCATAAAACCACGATAAAAGCATAGAAATACGTGCATAAAATAGGCTAAAAAGACTATATAAAATGCACGTATCACCTACATTGATGGTTTCTGTATCTTCGATAACAGAGTTTCTTTGGTCGTATACCCCCAACCCCTTGACCATTTGCGGAGGCGGTACTATCTCCTCTTCCCCTTCTTTAACCTGTCCCTTCCCGGCCTCATTCTCAAAGTCATTATTAAAACAAACATTTTCAGAAATGGCATTGCGATGTAAAGGAGACGAGTCGTAAGCAAACTAGTTCATCTTATTATTAATTTGAAACTGCGCAAAATGCGCTAACATTTGGGCCAACTGATCAGAGGTCAGTGGCGGAAAAAGGGTGGTATTCGGGACAGGCCCCGGAATACCAGAGCTAGGGGAGGTACATCAAAAGGAAAGACTGGGGTAAGGGTGTTTTCAACACTCGATTCTTTAGACTCAACCCTAAGACCCTTATCAGACTCCGACTCAGAATCAGAATCATCATCTGGATCAAGCATCTCTCCTTCTCCTGTGGTTAGCTTGAAGAGCAAACCTCTATTGTCAGTCTATTTGATAGTTTTCCTCCATCCAGATATAGTCTCTTTACGAGCTACATTAGTGATGAGGGTATATGGATCGCACCTATCGCTTCGCAGGACCATACTAACCAACTCTTCGTTTGGTTTTTCCATTTCTCTCTCTTCCCCAAAAAGGAGACCTAAGGCCTTCCCGTCTTCGACTGGGGTAGTTTCGGCCTTTCTGGGTGTCACGGATAGCACATCCTCCGGAATGTAGTGACAATCTTGGAATATTTCAATTCCAAGGACCAACTTCTTACTATTTTTGTCAAAAAGAGGTTCGGGAAAGTGGACACATCGTTCTGCTTCTCCGGCTTTCACGAAGTATCCATTCAGTGTTAGTGGATAAGGTTTTTGGTCTGTAACCGTCCTTCTTTTCTTTTCGAGATCTTATTCAGTGGGCTCTTTGTTGGAAATCTATATCTCATTATTTAACATATTCATATATGTTTCAAATTAATTTAGTCATAAAATTAATTACAAATCTTATGCATGCAAACTAAAATAGATAAGTGAAGAAATCGTTTTCTCACCATATAAATTTCGGTCAAATGGGCACCAACAAGATCTCCTTCTTGTTAGTTCTTGAGCTTTCCAATAATGGATGAACATTCATGACTTCAAAATAGAAGCCCTCCAATTAGTAGCACCCAAGACTATCCCTTAATCCCACAAACTAACATGTACTAGATATTTGTTATGTGGTTTACCTTAAAATTGATTACTAATACTCATATACTACTACTAGTATTATTAGTAATTGATTTATACAAATTAGATTCATAAAAATGAATTTTTATGAAGAACAAGAGAGAGAAGAGAGTTTTTTTTTTAACATAAGAGAATGATTAATTTTAGAGGAAAAACTCTCTATAATCACCTACCAAAACCGGTTGGCATATACTCATTATAGACCATTTTCCTTTTTTCTTTTTGTCTTCACAAGACAAATGTGAAAGTCTTTTCACATAGTCATGTCACTATCAAGTGTCATGGACAAATGAATAAGACAAATGGAAAAAGACAAAACTTCTCACAAGCCCACCAATATTTCGGTTTGCATGTAGTAATATGGAGTCCATTTTATTTTTGTCAATTGTACAATTGTATGTCATGTGACATGTGACATGTCTTATGTCATGTTTTAATTTAAAATGCATATTTAACAAATTAAATATCATTTACAAATTAAATAAATCACATTTAACAATTGACTAGTAATTTAAAATTACTTTCACATAAAAATGGTCATTTAATTACTAGTTAGTATAATTCACAATATCTTGTAATTATAACTAACTTATCATTCTCATTTCGCGTGTTTCTCAAACACCGATTAATTTTAGTAATATAACTTCTTAAATTACTAAATAAAATCTTATTTAATCACATTATAATAAGATGTCATTTTCTCTCTTATAATAATAATTTGTTCAATTTTAAGGAATTAATTAATCTGTATCGGCATACAATTAATTAACCTTTTCAATTAAGGGAATCGTCCTTTAGTTGTGACCTCAAGGGATCAACGGATCACCACCGTCGCACGACAGTAATGTCAAACTCTAGCCAGCCAATCATTACCGATATGTGTGGACCAGTTGACTATATATGTAATGTATCATCCCTTTCGTATTCTTGGTATGAGATTTAATAATGATATTTAAATCATGTGATCGCACTATTGTTGAGGACACATTTCCCAACAATCTGCCACTTGTCCTCGACAAGTGTGCGTCACCAATTCTCTTGTCCTATTACTATCTCCCACTCAATGCAAGGTGTCTTTCGGGTCGTACTTGCAAGTGATCATATCGAGAGTGGTTTCCTCGATCTGGAGAATAACTGATTGGCCGGAATTTATCCACCACGGATACCTTCCGAGCGTGGCCACGCATTTCCAGTTCATTACTCCTCGAGTGGCCGTGAGTTATTGTTTTAACCCTGACAAGGGGGTGGACAATTCCTATCGCACTCATTCCCTTCGACTAGCCACAGCCATCATAACCCAAAATATGCCCATTTGACCCCATTTACGAAGGTCGTAGTAACACAAATCAAAGTTAATCAAATCGTGCCACCTTAGGTGAACAGTCTTGATCAAAAGAATAGACTCATTAGAATACTATAGTAGCTCTCGCCATGACCAGGCTATATAAATTTTTCAGAACTCTATAAGCGGTCACCGCCCGACAAAGTGTTCCTAACGATCGCCTATGTGATCGACTAGTCATCTCACATGACTCTATGGCACTTGAACTTACCATCAATCGCATCACACTCTAGTCACTTCGAGACGTCACCTCATACAAGTGACTATGGGCGAATACTATGTTAATCCGGGTTCACTTTAACGGGGTTCAATATTGTCTCTACAACCAGTTTGGATGTCACAAAGTATAAAAGGAGTTTTTATATTTAAAAAACTCGAACGACAAATGTGATTATCATATGAATAGTCAATACCTGATTACTACTTCATATTTTTATAATCCATTTTCATCTTATATGTAGTTGTTCATCTCAATTCAATTGAAATGACATATGACATGACTCATCATGTTAAGCCCATGAGAAGGCTTTGGTTAGTAGGTTTTATCAACTTCTTGTACCTTACTCAACCTTACTACATACTCGTTTTCCTTTGTAATGTATACATTTGCATTACAAAACTTTCTGAGTACGTGTCTAGATCCAATCTAGACATAGGCCCTCTAGCCTTAGAATAGCTCCCACTGTTTTAACAGTGTGAGGGACCCATCCCTCTCGCACATCTCATGATTGCAAGTGTACTCAATTTCCGTTGTAAATATTTCTCATTGTTCTTTATTGCCTAGAACGATTCTAGAAAATCTATTTCTTAAACAACATAGCCACAATGGTATCTTAACCATCCTAATGTGTTTTGATTATGGTTTTGTCGGAAACCATGCGCAATCTCAATTGTTAATTGTCACTTGTGTAACACCCTTACACAAAATTGCTTCAAAAACACTTTGCATTACATCCTTAATGTTTCTGCAAGCACTTAAGGGTAATCTATATGGCTACATGGTAATTATTATATGAATTCGATTTTGAAACAATTCATCATACTCAATGTATATGAAGTGTTATACATCATTTCCTATTTAATTGATTCGGCAGCGGAAGCAAATGGAATCAATCAAATATGCTCAATTTGATTGAACTAATCATGAATCTTATCAACATAAGACTTCTTATTTGACGCTAATATCATGTGGATTTATTTTCATAAATCCGGATATTAAAGATGTATTATAATACTCCAAAAGTCTTAAATCATTCTCAATGATCAATAAGTCATCCACATATAAGACTAATTAAAATTTCCGTAACTCCCACTAAATTCCATGTATAAAAACAACTTCTCGACTTATCGAGAAAAAGTTTTATAACATGATCAAAATATTGATTCCAACTCATTGATGTCCTACTTAAGATTCTCTCTTAAGTTTCACATTATCTTAGGATTGCTAGAATCTACAAAACTCAAGGCATGTATTGAATACATTCCTTCTAATTGAAGAAGTGGGTTTTAGATTCACTCGCTATGTATTTCATAATAATGAAACACAATCCCTAAGAAGATCCAAATAGACTTAAGCATTTCAACCAGTGCAAAACTCTTTGCCACCAATCTTGCTTTGAAATCTCTCTTTATTAGTGCAAAATCCTTTGTCACTAATCAAGCCTTTTATTTCGGATTTCCATGGCTCTAAGCCTTGTTTTGAGTTGTGACTTAAACACTCTCATGTAAGTCATATGTTCATTACTTTCCAGAAGTAATCAACTTGAATCAAACAATTTCTTTGTAAGTTGTTAGCTCTTTATTTTCTTAAAAGTAACACTAATTCATCACTTTTAACAAGTGATGACTTTCACCTCCTAGGTTTTGAAGAAACAACGTCTTACACGAAACAACGTCTTATAAAAAACGTCTCATGTAGCCAAGAAAGACCAGTTTCTTGCGACATAACATTCTTTGTGGCTCTTGATTAATTTCTCCCACTCTGTCTTCTAGAAATAAACTTGGATTTTAGAAAGACAGCTTCACGAGCCACAAACCCGGTGTACTCGTGATTATAATAAGGAAAAACGAGCATTTGTTTCTTTTGAAAACTTACAAACATGGTACCCTACCATTTCATATCTCATATGATTTGTTTTAGATTTAGTGGAAAAATAATTTAGACAAAATGATAAAATCTCCAAAAGGATCAAGCAAGTCAAAGTAACTTGATTGAAGTCCAAACCATATCGAATAGCGTTTGATTTCTTATCCAACCACACATTATCCCATAATGCGTGCAAGAGAGATTAATTTGTGATACTATATCACATTTCTTTTGGCTTATATCAAAGTCTTCACTTTGATAATCCCATCACGATTAAATCGTGGTTCCTTGAACTCTTTGAACTTCTTCAAAGATTTCTCTATTTACCTTATTAAGTGAACACATTAGCGTCAACTTAAATCGTTGGTAAAAGAAAATGATCAACCTATTATGGATCAATGATTTACAACCTCGATCTCCTTTTCAACCAAAAGGCACGAGACATCTTGCTTTGAATACAAGATACGCATATACCATAAGATCTAATGGTTTCAAGAGTACTCGATAACTCTTTGCGTTCATCATTTTAGAATCTAAGGTTTAATCTTAGGTTACCAATTTGAGTCTTGCATCATCTTCATGATATATCATTCTAGTTTGGTTTAGAATATAATCACCTTGATAATGGGCTAGCCATACATCAAATTGTGGTCTATAGGGCCACAAAAGTGAAACCTCTTTGTATCTTAACAAGTTTATATTCTTATTTAGAGTTTATGCACTTAATAGTCATAATTAAGTACAACTATAAACCCAAAACTAGATTGATTACACAATGACTCTATCTCTCAACATCATTGTTGCTAGTCGTCATATTCTAATCATTTTATGTATCGCATACAATGATGAAAACCACCATCGGTTTCTAATATTGACGAAATGGTGCTAGCAAAATTTATGTCAATCATATAAACATTTAAAGAAGAAGATCCTATTAGATGTCCCACAACTAATTTGTTGATTCTTCAATAATTTGGGGTAGTTTCCTTTCTAGTGTCCAACATTTAAGACAATGGAAACTTTATCGGTCGGGATTGATAGGTTTAGTATCGTCATTCTCAATAACTTTACCTTTAACATTACCTTGTATCAATTCCATTATAATCTTTACTTCTTGAACCTCGTCCTCATCTTAACGGTTTAAGAGAATGCTCCCACTCATTTCAATGAGTCTTTGCTTTGAGAAGCAAAATTGAATTCATGAAGATTACTCTTCATTTGTTCGTTTTAGTCTTAAAACTTTCATTGAAGTGGTTGCGTTATTTTGTTCAATTACGAATTCTGACAAATCTAATTACCAAAACAATTTATCATTTCAAGGTACATAATTCAATTAAGTATATGAAAAATAATTCATTGTAAGTAGATGTGTTAGTCAAGAATCAAAAACCTGTTTGTTAATGAATAACTTTTATCTATACTCTTTACAAGAGATCCTTAGCAATGGTTCATTTGAGGTTTTAGAAGCAAATTCATATTTGTCTTTAGTTACGATGTTATAATGGAGATTTGAATCAAAAACGAAATGATATCGTATATAAATTGTGGTAAAGAAATAGAACAATATGATAACGGAATAATGAAAAACAAAACATTCATCGTTATAATAATACTTGTAAATAACAAGTAAAGCATTTACATAGTGACCTCTACCCAACTATGATAAATGATTCCAAGATCCAAATTCATATTAACTTGGGCACGGTGTGGCCGATGAAACCCTTATCAATATAACTCGGTGGGTTAACTCTTTAATCGATTCTACTTTTAGAACTCTTGATCGATAAAATTACATTAACATTTATCTTTAGCCCAAAACACATTTGACAAGGGCACGGTGTGGCCGATGAAACCCTTATCGAAAAACTTTTGTTGAGTTCAATCCAAATTTCGAATAAATGTGTCCATGATCCAAACCCACATTAACTTGGGCACGGTGTGGCCGATGAAACCCTCATCAACATGAATTCGGTGGATAGACATTTATCACCCACTTCACCAACGTAACAAGGTTTGTCTTACGGTAAAGCCGGCTCAACTCCCTTGCGAAACTGGTACTTCATGGTTTCTAATTTTTGGTAAGGTTAAGTCTCAATTGTTTATTTTAGCGAGAGGTCATGTCAATTGATTATCTATCACGTTTTAAGTGAACTAAAGCGGTGAACTACGATAATTGTAATTGACACGGTCGATATACTCGATTAAAAGATGATGCATGTTTTAGTTATGGCGATTTAGCGATGCATGCGACATATAAATAAAATGCAAAGCATAAATTAAATCCTAGTATGGCCTTTCTAAAATAGAAAATCTAATTAACTATTACATATTCGGAAACCGACTCCATTGGTCCCTTGAACTTCGGTTGAGGCACCCATCTCGAGGTAACACCGTCTTTATGTATCGCCTTCTTGAATGACACCGTCTTCAAGGAACTCCGGAATAATAAAATTACATAACAAATTACATAATTTACTATTATACATTTGTAATTAAAATAAAATAAATCTATTAAATTACAAAACGCTGATACGAGATCACAATAAATTACAACCGAATCGATATTCCCATACATTTCGGGTAATACCAATTAAAAACTAAGGCCATACTAAGTAAAA
The DNA here is from genome assembly GCF_048544455.1 of Silene latifolia. Classification (NCBI taxonomy): domain Eukaryota; kingdom Viridiplantae; phylum Streptophyta; class Magnoliopsida; order Caryophyllales; family Caryophyllaceae; genus Silene; species Silene latifolia. The sequence continues at coordinate 39,719,578 of NC_133535.1, read as the reverse complement.
ATTACATAATTCAAAATTACATAAAATAAAATTATGACAATCATAAATAAAATGCAGCATTATAATATGTAAGAACATGCCCAATTTTATGCTAAATCGCCTTTAAGGAGCCAATATCGTATATTAAACGGTTTTTATGGATTTGCGTGATTCAACCTTTTAAAATCACTATAAATTACATAAAATCATATTTATGCACAATTTAATTACCCTAACCAACTTAGGACTCAAAATTAGTCTCCACTAACTATTTGACTATAATTAACTTATATTTTTTAAAATTGTTCATTAATGGACTCAAAATTACAATAAAATGCCATAAACTCCAAATAAATCACAAAATTTCAAATAAATTTGAAATTTGAAATTTAAACTCATGAACATTCTGGAAAAATACCATGACACTCATAATGTCCTAAAACTTAGGTTAAAAATTTCGAAATTTATCGGGAAAAACAATTTTGCGGTTTAACGGATTTATCAATTATAATCATAAAACATGAGAAAAAATTATATTTATCAACATTTCAATTTTAGATCTGAAAACGATAATAAAATGCAACATGTGACGTTTTTCCTTAGTCATGAAGTATGTTTTAGCAATTATTCACTAATTAAGTCACTATTTACGCTATTTTTCATCAAAAATTCATAAATCATGCATGAAGACTTCATTATAGCCTATTATTTTACACACATCTTGTAAAATTGCATGTGACAACATACTAAATTGCTATGACCATATTCGAAATATTTCTCATATTAACCTATTTTTCCTATAAATTCGATTTTTATCATGAAAAATCCATATTTCGAGCATAAGAACTCCAAAAATTTGAAAATTTCCAGATCATCTAAAAATAATATATGTGAAAACATATCCAAAAATCAGTGGAAAATTCGAAGTTTAGCTAATTTTCGTCCAAAAATGACATTTTTATCATAAAATCACATTTTAATGCCATTATTATATAAAATGAACAATAAAAATCCATAAAATAACCAAAATATCCTAAAACATTTTAGGACCAGAAACTTTAACATGCATAATAAATTTCGTGATATATCATAATAAACACAAATTTATAAGTTTTATATGTTAATCATATAACTCGGGAAAAAAATAACCGATTTGCATGCAAACAACCAAGGCTCTGATACCACTTGTTGGAAATCTATATCTCATTATTTAACATATTCATATATGTTTCAAATTAATTTAGTCATAAAATTAATTACAAATCTTATGCATGCAAACTAAAATAGATAAGTGAAGAAATCGTTTTCTCACCATATAAATTTCGGTCAAATGGGCACCAACAAGATCTTCTTCTTGTTAGTTCTTGAGCTTTCCAATAATGGATGAACATTCATGACTTCAAAATAGAAGCCCTCCAATTAGTAGCACCCAAGACTATCCCTTAATCCCACAAACTAACATGTACTAGATATTTGTTATGTGGTTTACCTTAAAATTGATTACTAATACTCATATACTACTACTAGTATTATTAGTAATTGATTTATACAAATTAGATTCATAAAAATGAATTTTTATGAAGAACAAGAGAGAGAAGGGAGTTTTTTTTTTTGAACATAAGAGAATGATTAATTTTAGAGGAAAAACTCTCTATAATCACCTACCAAAACCGGTTCGCATATACTAATTATAGACCATTTTCCTTTTTCTTTTTGTCTTCACAAGACAAATGTGTAAGTCTTTTCCCATAGTCATGCCACTATCAAGTGTCATGGACAAATGAATAAGACAAATGGAAAAAGACAAAACTTCTCACAAGCCCACCAATATTTCGGTTTGCATGTAGGAATATGGAGTCCATTTTATTTTTGTTAATTGTACAATTGTATGTCATGTGACATGTGACATGTCTTATGTCATGTTTTAATTTAAAATGCATATTTAACAAATTAAATATCATTTACAAATTAAATAAATCACATTTAACAATTGACTAGTAATTTAAAATTACTTTCACATAAAAACGGTCATTTAATTACTAGTTAGTATAATTCACAATATCTTGTAATTATAACTAACTTATCATTCTCATTTCGCATGTTTCGCAAACACCGATTAATTTTAGTAATATAACTTCTTAAATTACTAAATAAAATCTTATTTAATCACATTATAATAAGATGTCATTTTCTCTCTTATAATAATAATTTGTTTAATTTTAAGGAATTAATTAATCTGTATCGGCATACAATTAATTAACCTTTTCAATTAAGGGAATCGTCCTTTAGGTGTGACCTCAAGGGATCAACTGATCACCACCGTCGCACGACAGTAATGTCAAACTCTAGCCAGCCAATCATTACCGATATGTGTGGACCAGTTGATTATATATGTAATGTATCATCCCTTTCGTATTCTTGGTATGAGTTTTAATAATGATATTTAAATCATGTGATCGCACTATTGTTGAGGACACATTTCCCAACACTCTTATCCAAACCCGAACGTCGTTCCTTTAGGGTCCACGCCCTTTAGTACCAAGGTATCCTCCTTTCGAGGGTATAGAGAGAAACCAAAGTATTTCCCGGTCTTGAGAATGGTTTCACAGACGTGACGTCCAGTATACAAGTCCATGTTTTCTAATTCAGAACAAGATTTGATCACGTTTATAACCTCGAACCCGCAGGCATCATTTGAGGTATCGAGTGTTACTTCTGAGGCAAGATCCCCCTCTCCCCCCAGTTACTACGATAGGGGTAGCATCGATGGTGACAGTTTCTCCTTTGAGAGGGATTTTGATTTTTCTATGAAAAGTGGAGGATACAGCTTTCACTCCATGGATCCAGGGCCTTCCCAGTAATAAGTTGAAGGATGAGGCCACATCAATAACCTGACAACTAACCTTCCTTTCAATGAGCCCGGTTTGAACTACTAGGTCGACAATCCCGGTTACCCTGCGAATAGTCCCATCAAAGGCTCGAACCGTTTGAGGGGTTGGAGTGAGGTCCTTTTTGCCAAGGCCCAAAACGTGTGCTGTCCTTAGTGGTAGAACATTAACAGCTGACCCATCATCGACAAGGGTCATAGGGACATGCTTTTGAAGACATGTCAGAGCAATGTACATGTCTAGGCCGTGTTTGGGCCCTATAGAGGGTAGATCCTCATCAGAAAAGGTTACCGCATTGACAAGTCGTGGTGGATTTTGGACAACATGGGCCACCACGTCATTTGGAGCAATATCTGGCGACACGTTCATGCTCATTAGTGCTTGTAATAGGGCTTGTCGATGTTCGAATGAACTCAAAATGAGCTCCCAGATAGAAACATCGGCCTTAGTCTTTTGTAGCTGCTTAATGAGAGGGGCCTCTTGGGTTATCCCCTCACTAAGGGCCTCGACTACAGTAGGTTCCTTAGCTTGTGCAGTTGGAGCATTGGTGGCCTTTTCCACTCGAAATGGGCGGCCAGCTCGTGTCAAGTGATTAGACTATATAGCCTCTTTCCTTAGCTTTTGGACTTCGTCCCGAGTATAGAGGATTGCTGCGCCCTTCTCAAGGTCCACATCATCCTCATCATCATCCTAGAAACCATTGATTTCGTTGGCATTTCTTAGAGTGTAAGGGGTACAGTCGATGGCAAAATCACCAAATCGAACTTCGTTCTCTATGCTTGCGAGATATTTAGAGCAATCAATGAAGTGTTTCCCAACAAGGAAATCATTTAGGTGACATATAAGACGGATTAGATGGGACACATCGATGTTGTCTTCGATGAAAACCGTATTTGAATGATCCCCAAATGGATTGGTGGCATTATTGGGCTTCACAGTGGGTATTGGGATTGTTCCATTCTCAATCATATCTTGAATTTCATGCTTGAGGCGGAAACATTTTTCTGTATCGTGCCCCTTCCCTTGGTGGTAGGCACAGTATGCCTCCGGCCTGTACCACTTGGGTCGTTGTTCCAAGGGTGGTTCAGGAGTTGGGCCGATTGGGTTTAGCTTCCCTTGGGCCTTGAGTCTTTCAAGGGCATACGTATAAGTACACCCAATGTTAGTAAACACTCTTGGAGTAAAGCGTCGTGGTTTCTCGGAAGTTCCTCCCAGGAAAATAAAAGCTTGAACATAATTAGCACTAGTAGTTGCTTTCTATTTAGAGGAGGAAGCCCCAGGGTATCCCTTGGGTTAAGAAAACTCCGCCGTATGGAGGTCATCTTCTATTTTCCTCCCAATTCGAGTCAAGTCTTTGAATGTGATAAAGTTTTGATATTTTAGCTCATTACGGTAAGCTGGTTGCAGATTTTTTACAAACTTATCGACCATATCGACCTCTTCGGGTTTCTTGGTCAATCTCACGCTTTCAGCGCGCCAACGGGCCAGAAAATCAGTAAAGCATTCCTTTTCTCTCTGGGTCATAACCTCGAGAGTCCTCATTGTTGTCTGGATTTCGGCATTGTCAGCATAATGCCTACAGAACTCAGTATTTAGATCTTCGAATGTGGGGTAATTCTTTAGATCTAGGTTGTAAAACCATGCCCTTGGATGTTTCTCCAAGGATTGGGCAAAGATAGCAGTTAGCATGCTTGCAGGCACACTCTTCAGAGCAAGGTGCTCCTTATAGGACCTAATGTGCTGCAGAGGATTTTCAGTTCCCTTGAATTTAGGGATATCTGTGAGCACAAAGTTCTTAGGGAGCTCCTCCTGAATTGGAGCATAAGCCCTAGCATTCTCGTAGTGGATGCTCTCCCCTTGAGAGAGCTTCAGCTGGTCTTCCACAAGCTTCAATCGCCTTTCAAGCTCAGACATTTCCGGGGTAGTGGTTACAGGGACCTCCCCACCTACCTTAGTCTCAACTGGAGCCAAGTGAGCTGTAAGCAGCTCCAAAGTGTCGTTCATCTTAGCCAATAGTGCTTCCATTGACATTTTTCTGGTCTGGGCGGCCTTTCTACAAAGAAACCCCGAACTTAATCAAAAATTTGAATCAAACCCCTGCACAAAAAGGACTCGACTCACAGATTCGACCTTCGACTCGGACCTGACTCAAAGACAGACCTAGACCTGGGAAATGAGCTAAGTGACTCACTTGTGCAAGATCAAGGTGTAGGAGAGGGGTTGTAGACCTAATTAGGACTAAAACCTGACTCAACTGATTTGGACTTGGACTTAGACTGGACAAGACATAGACTTAATACAGACTTAGGATAGACCTGATATAGACTTGGTGTGACTAAACCCTGATCAAAACAAGACATGGCTCATTGGTTTGGAAAGGGGGATGCCCCATAGTGTCCTAGATGGGGTGTTTTTGTGGCTTAGACTTTGACCAAGTGGTCGACCTACTTGACTTGGACCTAAGAGGTGACTTAGGTAACCCACTAGGGTTGTGTTCTAGTCTAGACAAGCTTGGTTCACTTGAACCCTAGATAAAACCAAACATGGCTTAAACTAGAGCCACGAGACTGGACTTGACCCAACTGACTCAAACTCTATTCTGGGTTTGGGTTAGGTTTGGATTATGGTTTATTGGATTTGAAATTGAAAAGGATTGAATCGAAATAAGCTTTTAAAATGGGCAGCATGCCGTTTTATAAAAGGCTTGATTTGGTTAAAATTCTAATCCTAATTTGGCAGCACTTCGACTTGGAAATGATTCTTTTTTTCAAAAGAGATAGGTTCAAAAGTTAGGGATTGAAAAGAGGTTTAAAGATTTGAACCTAACTAGGTCCATAAATTTTGAAAATAAGGGGTGGGCAAACCGTTTGTTTCGAAAACATTGATCCAAGGATGGGTTTTGAAAAAGGACCTGGTTTTGAAAACAGACTTGGGAAGACAAGTAGCACTTAGTCATTCACATATTATGGATGCTATGCATGATCCTAGACTCTTCTAAGTCTCGATCGGTCTTCTAAAAGAAGGTATGTGCCAGTTATCCCACGAGATTAAAGGAGTGGTCTCCCCCCATACGCACTTTGCTATATGGTAGGTATGGCACTTGATAATCTGTTCGACCATATAGATATATGATTTAAGTTTTGATAATGACAAGTATGTGCTTTATATTATATATACTCTTGCTCGTAATCGTAATCGTTTGTTTAGTCTTCGTTAGATTGACTTAGGTTACAAGTTTAGCAAGTAATGTTATAGCATCCTTAGCTATAACATTGAAGATTTGTGAAGCATCATTCAAGCAATGTTATAGCAGCTTGGGCTATAACATTGAAGATTCCTAAAGCGTCATAGTAACTGTAACAAGTTTCAAGTATGATGATCACTCAAGCGAAAGGCTCGATCAAGTCTTTAACAAGCTCAATATGAAGAGCTTATGATCAAGATAAAAAGAAGTTCATATTCTGAAGATCTCCAAGAAGATTAGTTAGTATAGGTCTTCATCTAGTAACGGTATCTTAAGAAGAAATATTGGGAAAGTAAAGTTATAGCTATTTTACCTATAACTTTACTTACCAAATTAAAAGTTATAGTTGTTTCTACTATAACTTTGAGTAGCAATTTTATGGCACGATTTTAATAGTTTTAAAATCATTTTCAAAAGATAAAATTCTTCAAATATATTTCAAAATCATGTGTGTATATAATAGAGATAAAACATGGGTTGCTATAATGAATAATTCGCATTTCTCTATTGGTTAGTAAAACGGCTTATGAGTCGTCATGCTACCTAGGGTTTGCTTGATTATTTGACCTAACCTTAATCCAAGGTTTGGATTTTCGACCTAGCTGGACACGGCCAGAGGTTAGGCCGCACGGCTTGAGCCGCCTTGGTTTCGTGAGTCCTCTAGTACAAGTAATCAATAAAATTAAATCTAATAATATTTTGATAAGATATTCTTATATCTTAGATATATATTTTATTTGATTTGTTTACTTAATAGAAAATCATAAAGATAAACTTTAGGTAAAATAAGATTTACTTTTATCTTATTTGCTTAAATTTAATTATCTCATAGATTAAATTAAGTAAGAGATAGGATTTATTTCTTGTGAAAGAATCTCTCATCTCACGACATCCATTAGGGTTTCGCCTAAACCCTAATCATCTTCTCTACTATAAATACACATGGTAGTCCTTCATGTTAAAGAAGCTTTTCGAAATATTAAAATCTCTTGCAAACAATTTTGAGTTTAATTTTAATCAGTTATTTTTATTGTTTTGCATTTGAAAATCCTTGCGAAAAGTCGTGCTCTTAAAATTGCTTATTATTCTTAAGGTTACGTTATTGATACGTGCCTAATGTATAGTCTTTTTAGCCTATTTCAGCACGTATTTCTATGCATTTCTATACTGTTTTTATGGTATTTTGCCCCGAATTGGCTACTTTGGTGTATTTTGTCCTTTTTGTAGGAATGATCGCGAAAGTAGTGGAACCATACTCCTTTTCGTCCTTTTTGCATGCATTTAGAGGAGACGGGATTGTTCCAGAGAGAGATACTGCATTTGGAAGCGTCGTGGCACGCATTACGAGGCACTTGGGTGAAGACGTGAGCTGAAATGAAGATAAAGTGCTCGATCAAGCTATTCACTAGTCGATCGAGTGGTTTTTATACCCCCTGATGGTCGATCGAGCTGTTTTCCAGTCGATCGAGTAAGCTGTACAAGACCAAGTCCTCGATCGAGTAACCTGTTGGTCGATCGAGTAACTTTTGCTGAAATGTTGGTCGATCGAGTGGTTTAATCCACTAGATCGAGTGGTTTTCACGGGAATGGGCTTTAATCAGTCCATGTTTTAATTATTTCCGCACAAACGCTTTGTTGTTTGGCTATTTAACCTATGATTTACTAGGTTATTAGGCATTCTCTTTACTATCCTTTTTACTATCTCTTTTTCATCCAAGGAACTCTCTACTGTAACTTTAGTACGTGCTTTACTTTTTCTCTCGCTACTCTTATTTCGGGATTGCTTCATTTGGATTTTCGTGTTCTTTACGCCGGAATTTGCTTGGATTGTAATTCCTTCCTTCTCTTTATTAATAATAATCATTTGTTGCTTTAATTTCTCAATTGTGTTCCTATTTTCCTTTGCCCTAATTTTCATTATTGCGATTTATTGCTTATTCATTATGTTTTCTGCTGGTAAATTGTTTGCTGTTAGTTTAATTAAGAATATGAGTAGCTAAACCCCTTCATGTTGGGATTAGGGGATCTGCGGTAGAAATGTGACGATGTAGTGAATGAATTAGACGAATTAATTACGGGACTCTGTCACTATAGCAATTTAACTGTAATTACCGACCTAGTTGAGTGCACGCTTCTATGTCACCTTTAATCTGGCTAAATTTTATCGTGGATCGAAAGATTGGACTAAATAGGCCTGCTATAAACAGTAGACTACCCTAATGAGGACGAGAGTTAAGTTAGTGGTATTTTAGGATAAAAAGTGGACCGAAAGGACCTTTTAACATCCGTCTCACACCTAGTTCGTCTGAATCATTTACAGCTGAGTCACAGGACTACCGTAGTGAACCGAATTCCCGACATGTCCCTCTCTTCTTGATAGTTAAAATCGTTTTTCCTGTCTTTACTGCTTTCTACTTTATTTCTCTTCCCTTTAATCTCGTAGTTTAGAAACCAAATTCAAACAAACACCAATTGTTACCATAGGATTAGAAATAGACAGTTATAATTACGTTACCTCCCTGTGGATTCGATACTCGACTGCCTCTACTACATTTTAGTTGAGACCGTTAGGTTTTATCTTTGATAGGGTTACGATAGCCGTGTCAAATTTTGGCGCCGTTGCCGGGGAGGCAATTGTTCAATTTATTAGCTGTTTATTTTTACTCTTTCTCAGTTTAAGGAACATCGTTCCTTAGACTATTCTTACACTTGTCTGTAGTTTCTTCTTATGCGCAGGTCGCAGGGTGGTCCACTACTACCATTCGATCCCGAGATTGAAAGATCCTTGCACGTAAAGAGGAGACTATTTCAAGAACAACAGTTCGAGGAAGAGTCTGGTTCTCGTTCTAGCTTTTACGAGAACGAGCTTTTCGAGGAAAACCCACCGTCTTCTCCAGTTTCCAATTCATCAGTTGAATCTATTACTTTCCCAGATTTTCCTGAAATGGCTGAGGAAGCAACCATTGCTAGTCACTCCGAGCCTACGGCTGACAATCTCTATAAGGGGTTTGCCTTACCGGGGAGGCAAGAAAATTCGAACCAAAAACCGCCTATATTAGCATGATCGAGAGAAATCGGTTCGGGGGGAGCTGAATCGAAGATGCAGCTCAAAGATATGGAGACCTTTATTGATTATCGCTGCTCCATACCTCCTCCCTTTGGCGTGACACGAGATCGATAAAAGAGACCATGTTTATCTTCTCACCCGCGATGCCGCAAGGGAGTGGTATAGGGATTTGGACCGAGCCGCTCACGTTATAACCGATCGGAGTTCACTGGCTTTGGCATTCTATAAGAAGTACTTTTTCGCATCGAGGACTATCGCCATTAGAGCTCGGATAACGAGCTTTAAACAAGGGCTCGACGAGAACTTTCATGAGGCATGGCTTCGATTTAAGAAACTAGTGCGAACCATACAGCACCACGGTTTCGAAAAGTGGAGCTTGTGCAACCATTTTTACAATGGTTTATATGACGATCAGAGGGCTATTTTAGACGCCTGCAGCCCAATGGTCGATTTTGTCGACAACTTGGGAGCAACCAAGGGATGGAAGATCATAGACGATTTGGCCACTCATAAGGCCGAATATGGGAATTCAAGAGGAAACCAAAGGAGAGCCGCTGAATCCTTTTCAGTAGCTGCATTAGAAGCTCTTACCGCGAGGTTTGACAAGTATGAACTAGGAGGAGCTCTCAAAGGAGGGATGTACCAGGTTAATGCTATGACAGACGGTCCTTTCGTCTGTACAAGGTGTGGGGGAGATGGACATGTTTCGGATTATTGTCCTAGTCCTTATGAGCAATGTGCTGCCTTTCAACATTACAGGCAAAACAACACTCATTACGAGCCAAATATCCACCCCAATTTGAGGTGGACAAGCCAAAACGTGCTCAATCCTACTCTCCTCTCAAAACAAAGAAGAAGAACCGTATATCCCACCACATAAGAATCAACAAGGCTATCAGAAGCCTCCGTCTTTCAATCCCCCTAACCACGGTTCATCTTCAAGTGGGGTGAGTGAATTGAGCGAGTTGAAGACTATGATGCAGTCCATCTCAAAGCAATTGCAGCTGAATGATCAACAAAATCAACAGAAAATCGCGTCACATAAGGCACTTGAGACTCAAGTTGCCCAACTTGCTGCGAATCAATCCTCGAGAAAGCCGGGTCAATTACCGACTCAAAATGAGAAGAATCCACACGAGACGGTAAACCTGATAGAATTGAGAAGCGGTCTTTCTTATGAGGGACCGGAAGTACAGAAATCAGACCCGAAGATAGTCATACCTGATGATGAACAATGTTCTGTTAAGAGAAAAGGGCTCACGACAAATGAATTACTCGATCGACTGAAAACTGGTGTTCGATCGAGTGGAGTTGGTGAAGAAAGCCTTCGATCGAGTGACATTTGCTGCTCGATCGAGTGAACAGGAAGCTGAGGCTGGTCGATCGAGTGGAAATGTTACTCGATCGACTGATTTTGATAAGGAAACTGCTCGATCGAGTGAGAATGTTACTCGATCGAGTGATATTGATGACGGAAAGCTTATACGAGAGCCTGCTAGTGCTCGTTTAAGCGAAGAATTACCAGAAAGACCTCGTTCGAGAGGTAAGAAGCGTCCGAAGGATATTGAACTTGCACCGGAAGACACTTTGGAAGCGAGAAACAAGGGGCTCGAGATACCAATCACGGTTCCCTTCCCGAGGCGGCTGCAGAACACCAAAGTTAATCAACAGTTTGGCAAATTTGTCGAACTTTTGAAAAGCTTGGAAGTCTCCGTGCCGTTCACTGAATTGCTGACTAAGGTACCCTCTTATTTAAAGTTTATGAAGGAAATTTTAGCACGTAAGAGGACCATTAATGACAATGAGACCGTAGCTTTGACTGAGGTGGGGTCAGCCCTATTTCAAAATAAGTTACCCCCTAAGCAATCAGACCCGGGTAGTTTTTCGATCCCTTGTCACATCGGTATGCGATTGATTGATAATGCGCTATGCGATTTAGGCGCTAGCGTAAGTGTCTTACCTTTGTCTCTGGCTAAGAGACTCGGTTTGACAAAACTGAGTTGCACCAACATGACTGTTCAGATGGCCGACCGTAGTCTATCACGGCCACTAGGTATAGTAGAAGACGTACCTGTTCGGATCGGGAAGTTCTTTATTCCCGTTGATTTTGTCGTCTTAGATATCCCCGAAGATGCACACACCCCTATTATTTTAGGGAGACCATTTTTGTCCACTGCCCGTGCAGTAATAGACGTCGGGGGGAAGACTTTGACCTTCCAGGTAGGGGATGAGGAGCTGATTTTTCATCAGTCCAAGTTCCGGAGAGCTCCCATGCAAGCCCAGCCTTGCAATGTTCTCTCTTCTATTAGTCCTATTGTTGAAACTCCAGATGAAAATTTGGAGAATATTGCTGTTATTGCTAACCCTCCGCCTCAGATTGAGAGCAAAAAGGAGGAAAGTTCGTCTGTTTTCCTTGCTGCAGGTACAGATGAAAGCAAAAAAGGAGCTGTAAATGGGCGTAGTGCAACCATTATCAATCAAACTGGAGCCAAGGATGCCAAAGAAGATGACAGAGGAGCGAGAACGAAGAAGGTTCGAACCTACGTGGATTGGAACTACATTCCTCCTACTGTTGCAAATATTAATTCAAGCTCATGGAAATCAAAGAGGTCGGTCAGTATTGCTGAAGTGACGTCCTCCAGTCAGAAGCCCGCCAAGGGGCTACTAAAATTTGATGGGAATTAAACGGGGAAATGCCCCGTGTAACAAATTGTAATAGATAATTGTTTGAATTTCTTCCGAATTTGCTTTATTGCGTTTTAATTAGGACAATTAGTTTAGACAATTCTTTAGCTTAGACTAAGACTATAGACTGTGTTTTCTGCGTATTTGGTATTTTGGGATGTGTTTGAATGTGTTTTATGCAGGTTTGGGGAAGCTTCACGCAATTCAAGGAGAAAAGACGAAAATTTAAGAGCCTTGAAGAGGAAAGCTCTCGATCGAGTACTCTTTGTACTCGATCAAGGGAAACTATGGTCGATCGAGTAGTTTGTTTACTCGATCGAGAAAAGCCAAAGAGGAACAGGTCGATCGAGGGGATGTTTACTCGATCGAGTAACGGGGACATCAAAAGTCCTCGATCGAGTGATTAAAAACCACTCGATCGAGTGAAATGAACAGTGGACACGGGAGTTTTCTTTCTTAAAACTCTTTATTCCCTATTTCATTTTCATTTTATCCCTAACTCCGTCTAAACCCCTTCCCTAATTGAGATTTCCATTCCCCCAAATCCCCATTTTCTTGCCCAAATCACCAAATCCGCCACCTACAATTCCTTCCTTGCATATTAATCTTCAAAAGCCCCTTGTTTTCCCTCTTATTTGTGCTCGTTTTCTCGGTATTTAAGGGGAATTAGGGTTTGCGGGTTTTTTGATTAAAATCCACCTTTGTTGCTTGTTTATTTGAAGTTTAATTGCTATTGTAGGATCATCATCATCAAGTAAGTGTTTCATTCACACTCTTTGCATTTTCTCTTCGATTAATTCGAATTTCTTGAGGTGATTTTGAATTAGGGTTCGAAAAATCCATATCTAATCGAATTTTTTCGATTTAATTGTGTTTATATACCCTTAATTAGCTTGCTTGATGATCTTATCCCAATCCCTCACTGCTTTTGCTTGTTTAATTCGAAATTTGAGCGAGATTTCCGCGATTAGGGCTTCTAAGTCGATTTTTTTTCGGCTGTCAGACGGTCCTTTTGTTGCCTTGCTTTGTTTAACCTCAGTTCTTTCTTACTTATCGCTGTTGTTAACTGCTTTTTACCGTCCCCTATCGCCATTACTTGATGTGAATTACTGGGAAATCTTGTGCTGTGAGTCAGAATCTTCGATTGCTAGGAGTCTTACATGCTTCCATATGTGGTTTTCATCTTTGTGTTAGCCCCTTTAGCGAGTCATTACGTTATCATATTACCAACACTCACATACTGTATTTCGAAGTTTTGAGGAATTGTTGGGTTTTGTTTGTTGTAAGTCGAATCTTTCGACTGATAGGGCCATTATTTGCTGTCACATGTTGGTTAACGTGTTGTTTTAACCACGGTTAGCAGCAGTCTTTTCTTATCATGCCCTTTACCATGTTGCAGGATGGATACTAGTTCTCTGCCTTCTACTAGTACGTCCTCCAGCCCGTCCGTGAGCGAGTCAGTGGTCCCTGCTGTCACCACTACTTCTGCCCTGGTCACCACTACAGTTTCTGCTTCTGTTTCTACCCATGCCAGGCCCTTCTCCATGCTGGACAGAGGACTCACGCCTCGATTCCCGCAGCCTGGTATGGCGCCACCGAGGCCGAGTCAGCCGGGTAGCCAGTTAGCCATCACTTCCAGCCCTTCTGAGGCTGTTGTTATGGGAGAGGGCACTCTCACCCCTTTACCAAGGATGCCCACGGTACGTTTTATTTCCACGGCTCACCGAACTCGGTTAGCCGCTTTACTTCGTTGCCCTCTCTCCTCCACCCGTTTCCTTGCACGGACTGACCTAGAGACCTTAGGAATTTATGAGGAGGTCTGTAGTTTATTGAACGGGACGGGTATGTCGGGTCTGATTACCTTGCAGGAAGCTGCTATTCGTATCCCTACTTACGAGTTTTTCAGCTCCTACTCTTTTGACACCGACTCCTACGATGCCGACCACTCTAGTTCTTGCATTCACTTCCGACTCCGCAATGAGTCGCACCACTAGACTTTGGCCAGGTTTGGGGAGGTTCTAGGCCTAGTTAGTGACGGCCCCGTAGACCCACCTCGGGATCTCCTTCAGCCACTTTGGGCTGCACTTTCTCACACTCCCTTCCCCGCACGGAAGGGAGCTCACGTTCACTTACCTGCTCTCCGTTACTTTTTGAGACTGATAGGAGAGACCATCTTTGGGCGACCTGAGCCCAATAACGTGACTAACACTGAGCTAGCGATTCTCGCGGGGTACCTCAACATTGACTACGGTACCCCGTTTGTTCTAAACATTGCCTATCTAGTAGCTCAGCATTGGAACGGAATTGGGACTCGGGTCAAGACTTCTGTTGTCTGCGGCGGGCTAGTGACTAGGATTGCCCGCCACCTTTACCCCACTGAGCCTCGACTTACTGCCCCCGAGAGGCAGGCTTACCTTGACCTGGGTGCCATGGCTGACTTCGCCTGGTTCCCAAAGACGAAGGGCGCGAGGACGTGGAAGATTTGTGGTTCCACGTCTGTTACCTTGCCGTGCCCTACCCTTCCTCCACTCTTACCGCTCCCGACTGCTGCTGAGGGAGCGAGGCCACCTCCACCCACCTACCACCTCACCCTTACCCCTACTTCTTGTTCTAGGAAGAGGAAGCGGGAGGCCGGAGCGACTTCCAGCTCTCAGGCTCAGACTCAGGCCCAGACTGGACCCACACAGACTCCTACGCCTGCACCTCCACTTACCCCTCCTTCTTCTGGTTCGGCCTTGCCGGCCAATTTTGTTTGCCCTCCTGTTTTAGGGGCGCCCGAGGTCATGGACCAATGGCGTCGTGATGCCTTGCTTCTGGATATGTGCAGGTACCTTACTGAGATGAGACGGGATATGGCCTTGGCTGTATTCCCGCTCTACGAGTTCCATATCCGAGCCCGGCGACCGATCCCAGAGGGGTGGCCACATCCCTCCTTCTACCGATACCCAGCGGACGGGTACCCTCCACTTCCTTCTGACTCAGAGGAGGAGGCGGAGGAGACACCGGTAGCACGAGAGGTGCGGTTGCGGGCTGAGCAGCACAGCGAGCTGCCAGAGAGGAGGCGATTGATCCTCCGTTTACACCAGGTGCGGGGGATGAGGCTGGAGATGACGATTAGAGTTTCCCCTAGTTTGTTGCTGGTTTGGGGAAACCGTTTTGTTGAGTCGGAGCGCCAGAGAGACGGCGACGACGACGAGTAGCTACTGGTCTACTCACTTCCCCAGTTTTCTGGCTGGTTTGGGGAAGTTCGTGTTTTGTATGCTCTCTTACTCTTTTTCTTTCGTCTCCTTTATTTTTATTTTGTTGGTTGTATACCCCCGTCCCCCATTTTTCTGCTGGTGTATGCTGGAGGACAACGAGGGCGTTGTCCGTTTTGGTTTGGGGAGGGTATTGCATCCTTTTGAGTCTGCATCTGCATTTGTTTTACATTCACGTTTACTTTTCAGCTTGCATTGTTCTTTATTTTCCATCAAAAATCTAAAAAATTAGAAAAATTCAAAAATTCAAAAAAATTTCACGTTTAATTTGGCATATAGGTTGAGTCGGAACGGGAGATTTCTGTGATGAAATTGCACTATAACTTGTCAATTTACTTGAGCCTTGCACTTTATTGATGGTTTTTAGCTTTGTCATACGCATAATCTACGAATTTCTGTTCAAATATAAGCTGACTGTTTAGACTTGACCTGATAAATTGGCAAACTACTTAAAAATTCTGAGTTTTTAGAGCCATAACTGGTGCCATTCATGACCAGTTCATTAGGAATTTTGAGAGTAGTACTCCTTGCATAGCATGTTCATCTCATTTGCACATTTATGACATTCAATTTCTCGTCAAATGCACATATTCGGGTTTGTGGTTGGTGTCACATGCAGGGAGGGTCTTGCAAATTCCCCTTTCTTTACATCTTTCACCCATTT
Organism: Silene latifolia; assembly: GCF_048544455.1. NCBI lineage: Eukaryota > Viridiplantae > Streptophyta > Magnoliopsida > Caryophyllales > Caryophyllaceae > Silene > Silene latifolia. The sequence goes on along the minus strand of NC_133535.1, from coordinate 39,703,794 downwards.
AGCTCCACATTAGCCAAAACTTGCCTTTTTGACCCATTAGCTACATTCCAAACTAAGCCTGCCTAGTCAAGCTAGTTAGTTTGTCCTTTTGTGGTATGTTTTCCATTGCAGTTTGGTCTGTCATTCTTGTTGGAGTTGGTGTCTGTATTAAGGAAGGAGGAAAGAAAAAGAAAAAAAAAAGTATTGAAAAAGAAAAAGAAGGAAAACGTGGAAGAAAGAAAAAGAAAAAAAAAAAAAAACAGAAAAAAAAGAGCTGGAACGAAAAAAAAAAAGGAAAGAAAAAGAAAAAAATTGTGAAAACAGTTGTGCCCTCTTGTCAGAGTTGAGAAGATGTTCGAAGATGTACAATCGAAAAGGGTTGTTTGTTTCAATTAGTTATTTCAGACGGTGTTTAAAAAAGGGAATTTTGTGACCGTCTGTCTCCTCCGTTCTATCCCATATTTTTTTGAGGAGATTGTGTTTGAGTCTAGTGAGTTTTGTGCCAATTGAAGGGCACTTGTGTTTAGTCTTTCATTCAGTTGAGATCCGGATGGTTTCATTATGGTCCTGTTAGGAACTAGCTTGACACTTTTACCTCCACATTTCCATAACTTGTTTTGTCTTTTCTCACCTGAACCTCACTATTCCCATATTATTTGCAAATCCTCGGCTGTGACGGACATTATTGGTTGGAGTGTGTGCATTAGTACTTGAATTGTCTTTCATTTTTGTTGCATGCATGCTAGGTAGGTCGCAGTTAGGTGAGTGACTGTCTTTTCTTCTCTCCTTTACATATAACATTTGCCCTTTGCTTCATGAGAGAAGAGTGACCACGTGAGAGTCCAGTTTTGTCGGTCTTGCAAGGTCGATAGGTCAGTTTTATTTCTGAACAGCTTATAATTCGTTTGCGTATTGACTGCTTAGCTTTAACTGTTGATTTTTGTTGCATTAAATTGGTTCAAGTAGACAAGTTAAGCTAGCTTTGAGTTATCATTTCCGTTCCATTAGTTTAGTTTTGAGTTTACTCGAGGGCGAGTAAAGGTTTGGTTTGGGGAGATTTGATACGTGCCTAATGTATAGTCTTTTTAGCCTATTTCAGCACGTATTTATATGCATTTCTATACTGTTTTTATGGTATTTTGCCCCGAATTGGCTACTTTGGTGTATTTTGTCCTTTTTATAGGAATGATCGCGAAAGTAGTGGAACCATACTCCTTTTCGTCCTTTTTGCATGCATTTAGAGGAGACGGGATTGTTCCAGAGAGAGATATTGCATTTGGAAGCGTCGTGGCACGCATTACGAGGCACTTGGGTGAAGACGTGAGCTGAAATGAAGATAAAGTGCTCGATCAAGCTATTCGCTAGTCGATCGAGTGGTTTTTATACCCCCTGATGGTCGATCGAGCTGTTTTCCAGTCGATCGAGTAAGCTGTACAAGACCAAGTCCTCGATCGAGTAACCTGTTGGTCGATCGAGTAACTTTTGCTGAAATGTTGGTCGATCGAGTGGTTTAATCCACTCGATCGAGTGGGTTTCACGGGAATGGGCTTTAATCAGTCCATGTTTTAATTATTTCCGCACAAACTCTTTGTTGTTTGGCTATTTAACCTATGATTTACTAGGTTATTAGGCATTCTCTTTACTATCCTTTTTACTATCTCTTTTTCATCCAAGGAACTCTCTACTGTAACTTTAGTACGTGCTTTACTTTTCTCTACTGCTACTCTTATTTCGGGATTGCTTCATTTGGATTTCGTGTTCTTTACGCCGGAATTTGCTTGGATTGTAATTCCTTCCTTCTCTTTATTAATAATAATCATTTGTTGCTTTAATTTCTCAATTGTGTTCCTATTTTCCTTTGCCCTAATTTTCATTATTGCGATTTATTGCTTATTCATTATGTTTTCTGCTGGTAAATTGTTTGCTGTTAGTTTAATTAAGAATATGAGTAGCTAAACCCCTTCATGTTGGGATTAGGGGATCTGCGGTAGAAATGTGACGATGTAGTGAATGAATTAGAGGAATTAATTACGGGACTCTGTCACTATAGCAATTTAACTGTAATTACCGACCTAGTTGAGTGCACGCTTCTATGTCACCTTTAATCTGGCTAAATTTTATCCTGGATCGAAAGATTGGACTAAATAGGCCTGCTATAAACAGTAGACTACCCTAATGAGGACGAGAGTTAAGTTAGTGGTATTTTAGGATAAAAAGTGGACCGAAAGGACCTTTTAACATCCGTCTCACACCTAGTTCGTCTGAATCATTTACAGCTGAGTCACAGGACTACCGTAGTGAACCGAATTCCCGACATGTCCCTCTCTTCTTGATAGTTAAAATCGTTTTTCCTGTCTTTACTGCTTTCTACTTTATTTCTCTTCCCTTTAATCTCGTAGTTTAGAAACCAAATTCAAACAAACACCAATTGTTACCATAGGATTAGAAATAGACAGTTATAATTACGTTACCTCCCTGTGGATTCGATACTCGACTGCCTCTACTACATTTTAGTTGAGACCGTTAGGTTTTATCTTTGATAGGGTTGCGATAGCCGTGTCAGTTATAAGATAATAGTACTTCATATTGTTTATTACTCGTTCAATTGTGTGAACACTTAGAAGAACAATCAAGTGCTTTCTTAGTAACTTAAGATAGACAAGTCGAATATCTTGTGATATTCAAATTGAGTTATAGCTAGAGTTAGCTATACGAGTTGGGTTGATAATTTTGTAATCCGGAGAAAGGTACTAAAATTATTAATCGAGAATAGTGGACGTAGGCTTCGTCGTGTGAAGCTGAACTACTTCAAATTCGTGTGTCTCTACAGTGTTCATTTTTGTTCATTTCTTTACGTTCATAATCACCTAGTTAATTAGTTAAAGTTTAAACAATAAACTTTAATTAATTAATTACTTTGATATAAAATAAAAAGTTGGGCTTAAGTTTTTTAAATACTCAATTCACCCCCCCCCCCCTCTCGAGTATTTCGGCTGTGATAGACTCTTCAATTGGTATCAGAGCCTCGTGCTCTTAATTGCCTAACCGCAAAGAAGCTAGATCCGTCTATCTTTTTATCTTTTTATTTTATTTTTTTCCGCTGCCTTACACGTGTGAAATTGATTCCAAGTATCTCAAGTGTCCTGTCTTTGATGGGAAGAATTATGGACTTTGGAAAAACATGATGACACACTACATAAAAGGACTTGATTGGGAGTGCTGGACGATTATTAAGAATTGACCACACAAAATTTTGGTCGCATCTTCGAAAGGCACTACCTATGAGAAAAAGAAGGATGACTATATTGAGGCTGATTACAAGAAGACTGAGAAAAACTCGAAAGCGATAAGCCTGTTGTAAAACGGCATGACATCGACCGAATTCGATTATTTTTCTTCTTGTACTTCGGCCAAGGACATATGGGATGGTCTTGAGTTGGCCTATAAAGGAACGTCGGTTGTTAGGAAATATCGCATTGACTTGCTGATTCAAAAATATGAACTTTTCCGAATGGAAAAGAATGAATCACATGATAGCATGTCAGCACGATTTTCTACTATAGTCAATGAGCTTAAAAATCTTGGAAAAACTTTTAACTCCGAGGATATTTCTAGAAAATTACTTAGGAGTTTAACCAATAAATGGGGTCCCAAGGTCACGGTTATAGAAGAAGTCAGAGATCTCACTTCTCTACCTTATGCAGAACTAATTGGTGCTCTCATGGCTCATGAACTCGTCTTGGAAGACGATGAGGCCGAGACCAGTAACAGTAAGAGCATGGCTCTACAAGATTCTACTAAAGAAGAAGAAGATGCTGAAATAGAGGACGAAAAGGTCTTATTTGCTAAACGATTAACAAACGCATTTTCAGAAATAAGCAAGCAAAATCGTTCAACAACAATATTAACAAGTCCTACAATAAGAAAACTTCTGAGTCTAAGAATACGTTTCCTAATAGAGGATGCTTCAAGTGTAGAGAATCCAGTCATATGATCAAGGTGTTGGAATATGTGTCCTCCGACAATAATGCGATCACAATTGTCGATCATATTGATCACATGTTTAAATCTCATTTTAAGAATACGTAAGGGATGATTCATTTTATAGTCAACTGACCAACATTAATCGGTAACGATTGACTTGCTAGAGTTTGACGTTACTGTCGTGGGACGGTGATGGTTAGTTGATCCCTTAAGGTCACACCTAAAGGATGATGCCCTTATCTATAAAGTTGATTAATTGTATGACGATACAAGTTGATCAATTCCTTAAAATTGAACAATTCAATTGTGAGAGAGAATAATATTATCTTATTGTAATGGGATTAAATAAGATTTATTTTAGTAATAAAATGCTTTGTTACTAAAATTGTTCATTGTTTGAGAAACAATAGAGATAAGAATGAATGGTTAATTATAATTACAAGATGTTGTGAATTATAATTTTATGACCCATTTTATTTATGTGATCAAGTATCACTAATCAATTTGTTGTATGTAATTTAATTAATTTACAAAATGATATTTATGTGATAAATATGCATTAAATTAATTAATAACATGTAACATACTACATGTGACATATTGTGTGACAAATGACAAATTGACAAAATAAAATGGTAGTCCATTTTATACAAGTGGACCGAAATGGTGGAAGTGTGGTGGATTGTGGTTGTTTTATTTTAAGAGATAAAATAAGATGTAATCATGGCTACTCCTTACTAGCCTTACAACCTACACCACTTTCTTACACACCTATATTTTGATAAGAGAAAAAGAAAAGAATAGATGCTCTTTTGGCCTCTAGTTGGCCGGCCACACTACTCTTATTTTGAGTAGTGTTGGTTCCTTCATTTTCTCATTCTTACACTACCATTCATTTCTCATGCATACTCTCTTACTAATATTCATTTCTCTTTCATCAAGACTTGAGAAATCTTGATCCAAATTGTTCATAGAGATTACTAAAATTATTAATGTAATATATGAGTGTTAGTAATCAATTTTAAGGTAAACTACTAAACTAATATCTAGCTAATATTATTTAGTGGGGATAAGGGATAATCTTGGGTGCAATCAAGAGGAGTGACTTCTACACTTGAGGTCTTTGGAGGATCATCCTTATATTCATGGAAAGCTCAATAACTAACAAGAAGGAGAACTTGTTGGTGCCCAATATGACCGAAATTTTGTTGGTGAGAAAACGATTTTCTTTTTTTGTTATTATGTTTGCATGCATAAGATTTGTAATTAATTTTATGACTAAATTAATTAGTAACATATATGAATATGTTAAGTAATGAGATATACATTTCTAACAAGCGGTATCAAGAGCCTTGGTTGTTTGCATGCAAATCGGTTATAGTTTTTCCGAGTTATACGATTAACATATAAAACTTATAAATTTGTGTTTATTATGATATATCACGAAAATTATTATGCATGTTAAAGTTTCTGTTCCGAAAATGTTTTAGGATATTTTGGTTTAATTTATGGATTTTATTGTTCATTTTATATAATATTGGCATTAAAATGTGATTTTTATGATAAAAATGTCATTTTCGGACTAAAATTAGCTAAACTTCGAATTTTCCAGTGGTTTTTGGATATGTTTTCACATATATTATTTTTAGATGATCTGGAAATTTTCAGAATTTGTGGAGTTTTTATGATCGAAATATGGATTTTTCATGATAAAAATCGAATTTAATTGTTAAATGGGTTAATATGAGATAAATTTCGAATCTGGTCATAGAAATTTAGTATGTTGTCACATGCAATTTTACAATATGTGTGTAAAATAATAGGCTCTAATGAAGTCTTTTTGCATGATTTATGAATTTTTGATGAAAAATAGCATAAATAGTGACTTAATTAGTGAAAAATTGCTAAAACATACTTCATGACTAAGGAAAAACGTCACATGTTGCATTTTATTACCTTTTTCAGATCTAAAATTGAAAAGTTGATAAAAATAATTTTTCTCATGTTTTTATGATTATAATTGATAAATCCGATAAACCGCAACAATGTTTTTCCCGATAAATTTTCGAAATTTTAACCTAAGTTTTTTTAACATTATGAGTGTCATGGTATTTTTCCAGAATGTTCATGAGTATAAATTTCAAATTTTGAATTTATTTGAAATTTTTGTGATTTCTTTGGAGTTTATGGCATTTTTTTGGTAATTTTGAGACCTTTAATGAACAATTTTAAGAAATAAAAGTTAATTATTGTCAATATGTTAGTGGACACTAATTTTGAGTCCTAAGTTGGTTAGGATAATTAACTTGTGCATAAATATGATTTTATGTAATTTATTGTGATTTTAAAAGGTTGAATCACGCAAATCCGTAAAAACCGTTTAATATACTCCCTCCAATTCTGCCTATAGTTCCCTCTTTCCTTTTTTATGATAGTCACGTTTTGTTCCCTCTTTCCTTATTTGGTAATCTTTGTGTGGTCCAAATTCATTTTCATGTGGGGTAGGGTGTTTTGTGTGGTCCATATTCATTTTCTTATTTTTGTGTCAAAAAGAAAGGGGAACTATAGGCAGAATTGGAGGGAGTACGATATTGGCTCCTTAAAGGCGATTTAGCATAAAATTGGGCATGTTCATACATATTATAATGCTGCATTTTATTTATGATTGTCATAATTTTATTTTATGTAATTTTACTTAGTATGGCCTTAGTTTTTAATTGGTATTACCCGAAATGTATGGGAATATCGATTCGGTTGTAATATTTATTGTGATCTCGTATCACCGTTTTGTAATTTAATAGATTTATTTTATTTTATTTTTAATTACAAATGTATAATAGGAAATTATGTAATTTGTTATATAATTTATTTATTTCGGAGTTCCTTGAAGACGGTGTCACTCAAGGAAGACGATCCATTAAAGACGGTGTTACCTCGAGATGCGTGCCAAAACCGAAGTTCAAGGGACCAATGGAGTTGGTTTCCGAATATGTAATAGTTAATTAGATTTTCTATTTTAGGAAGGCCATACTAGGATTTTATTTATGTTTTGCATTTTATTTATATGATACATGCATCGCTAAATCGCCATAACTAAAACATGCATTGTCATTTTAATCGAGTTTATCGACCGTGTCAATTACAATTATCGTAGTTCACCGCTTTAGTTCACTTAAAACGTGATAGATAATAAATTGACATGACCTCTCGCTAAAATAAACAATTGAGACTTAACCTTACCAAAAATTAGAAACCATGAAGTACCAGTTTCGCAAGGGAGTTGAGCCGGCTTTACCGTAAGACAAACCTTGTTACGTTGGTGAAGTGGGTGATAAATGTCTATCCACCGAATTCATGTTGATGAGGGTTTCATCGGCCACACCGTGCCCAAGTTAATGTGGGTTTGGATCATGGACACATTTATTCGAAATTTGGATTGAACTCAACGGAAGTATTCGTGACCGTAGTCTCATGTGTTACGGGCTAAAGATAAATATTAATGTAATTTTATCGACCAAGAGTTATAAAAGTTGAAGCGATTAAAGCGTTAATCCACCGAGTTATATTGATAAGGGATGAATCGGCCCTACCGTTCCCAAGTTAATATGAATTTGGATCTTGGAATCATTTATCATAGTTGGGTAGAGGTCACTATGTAAATGCTTTACTTGTTATTTACAAGTATTAATAAAACGATAAATGTTAAGTTTTCCACTATTCCGTTATTATTTTTTTCTATTTCTTTACCACGATTCATATACGATATCATTTCGTTTTTTGATTCAAATCTCCATTAAAACATCGTAACTAAAGACAAAATTTGAATTTTCTTCTAAAAAACCTCGAACTATCCATTGGAAGGATCTCGTGTGAAGAGTATAGATAAAAGTTATTCATTATCAAACAGGTTTTTGATTCTTGACTAACACATCTACTTACAATGAATTGTTTTTCATATACTTAAATTAAATTAAGTACCTTGAAGCGATAAATTGTTTTGGTAATTAGATTTGTCAGAATTCGTAATTGACCAAAATACCGCAACCACTTCAATGAAAGTTTTACGACTAAACAAATGAATTGAAGAGTAGTCTTCATAAGATTCAACTTTACTTCTCTAAGTAAAGATTCTTGGACATGAGTGGGAGCATTCTCTTAAACGTTAAGAAAAGGACGAGGTTCAAGAAGTAGAATTAGAATGGAATTGATACAAGGTAATGTTAAAAGTAAAGTTATTGAGAATAACGATACTAAACCTATCAATCCCGACCGATAAAAGTTTCCATTGTCTTAATTGTTAGACGCTGGAAAGGAAACTGCCCCAACTTTTTGAAGAATCAACAAATTAGTTGTGGGACATCTAATGGGATCTTCTTCTTTAAATGTTTATTTGATTGACATAAATTTTGCTAGTACCATTTCGTCAATATTAGAAACCGATGGTGGTTTTCATCATTGTATGCGATACATAGAATGATTAGAATATGACGACTAGCAACAATAATGTTGAGAGATAGAGTCATTGTGTACTCAATCTAGTTTTTGGGTTTAGAGTTGTACTTAATTGTGACTATCAAGTGAATAAACTCTAAATAAGAATATAAACTTGTTAAGATACAAAAAGAGGTTTCACTTTTGTGACCCTATACACCATGATTTGATGTATGGCTAGCCCATTATCAAGGTAAATATATTCTAAACCAAACTAGAATGATATATCATGTAGATGATGCAAGACTCAAATTAGTAACCCAAGATTGAACCTTAGATTCTGAAATGATGAACGCAAAGAGTTATCGAGTACTCTTGAAACCATTAGATCTTATGGCATATGCGTATCTTGTATTCAAAGCAAGATGTCTCGTGCCTTTTGGTTGAAAAGGAGATCGAGAATGAAAATCATTGATACAGAATAGGTTGATCATTTACTTTTACCAACGATTTAAGTTGACCCTAATGTGTTCACTTAATTAGGTAAATAGAGAAATCTTTGAAGAAGTTCAAAGATTTCAAGGAATCACGATTTAATCGCGATGGGATTATCAAAGTGAAGACTTTGATATAAGCCAAAAGAAATGTGACATAGTATCACAAGTTAATCTCTCTTAACACACATTATGGGATAATGTGTGATTGGATAAGAAATCAAACGCTATTCGATATGGTTTGAACTTCAATCAAGTTACTTTGAGTTACTTGATCCTTTTGGGGATTTTATCATTTTGTCTAAATTATTTTTCCACTAAATCTAAAACGAATCATATAAGATATGATATGGTAGGGTACCATGCTTTTAAGTTTTCACAAGAAACAAATGCTCATTTTTCCTTCCTATAATCAGGAGTACAACGAGTTTGTGGCTCGTGAAGCTGTCTTTCTAAAATACAAGTTTATTTCTAGAAGACAGAGTGGGAGAAATTATTCAAAGAGCCACAAAGAATGTTATGTTGCAAGAAACTGGTCTTTCTTGGCTACATGAGACGTTTTGTGTAGGACGTTGTTTCTTCAAAACCTAGGAGGTCAAAGTCATCACTTGTTGAAGATGATGAATTAGTGTTACTTTTAGAAAGTAAAGAGCTTGCAACTTACAAAGAAATTGTTTGATTCAAGTTGATTACTTCTGGAAAGTAATGAACATATGACTTACATGAGAGTGTTTAAGTCACAACTCAATACAAGGCTTAGTGCCATGAAAATCCGAAATAAATTCCAAGTGGAATTGTTGGATATCAAAGAGAGATATCAAAGCTTGATTAGTTTCAAAGTGTTTTGCACTATTCGGATCTTCTTAGAGATTGTATTTCATTATGATGATATACTTATAACGAGTGAATCTAAAACCAACTTCTTCAATTAGAAGGAATGTATTCAATACATGTCATAAGTTTTGTAGATTCTTACGATCCTAAGATAATGTGAAACTTAAGAGAGGGTCTTAAGTAGGACATCAGTGAGTTGGAATCAATGTTTTAATCAATTTATAAAACCTTTCTCGATAAGTCGAGAAGTTGTGTTTATACATGGGATTCAGTGGGAGTTACGTAAATTTTAATTAGTCTAATATGTGGATGACATATTGATCATTGAGAATGATTTAAGACTTATGGAGAAATATAATACATCTTTAATATCCAGATTCATGTAGATAAATCCACATGATATTAATGTTAAATAAGGAGTCTTATGTTGATAAGATTAATGACTAGTTCAATCGAATTGAACATATTTGATTGATTCCATTTGCTTCCGCTGCCGAATCAATTAAATAGGAAATGATGTATAACACTTCATATACTTTGAGTATGATGAATTGTTTCAAATCGAATTTAAGTAATAGTTACCAAGTAAACCATAAAGATTACCCTTTAGTGCTTGCAGAAGCATTAAGGATGTAATGCAAAGTGTTTTTGATGCAATTTTGTGTAAGGGTGTTACACAAGTGACAATTGACAATTGAGATTGCGCATGGTTTTTGACAAAACCATATTCAAAACACATTAGGATGGTTAAGATACCATTGTGGATATGTTATTTAAGAAATAGATTTTCTAGAACTGTTCTAGGCAATAAAGAACAATGAGAAATATTTACAACGGAAATTGAGTACACTTGCAATCATGAGATGTGCAAGAGGGATGGGTCCCGCACACTGTGAAAACAGTGGGAGCTATTCTAAGGCTAGAGGGCCTATGTCTTGATTGGATCTCGACACGTGCTCAGGAAGTTTCGTAATGCAAATGTATACGTTACAAAGGAAAACGAGTATGTAGTAAGGTTGAGTAAGGTACAAGAAGTTGATAAAACCTACTAACCAAAGCCTTTTCATAGGCTTAGCATGATGAGTCATGTCATTTCAATTGAATTGAGATGAACAACTACATTCAAGATCAAACTGGATTATAGAATATGAAGTAGTAATCAAGAATTGACTACTCATATGATAATCACATTTATCGTTCGAGTTTTTAAATCTGAAAACTCCTTTATACTTTGTTACATCCAAACGGGTTGTATAGACAATTGAACCCCGTTAAAGTGAACACGGATTAGCATTGTATTCGCCCATAGTTACTTATATGAGGTGACGTCTCGAACTGACTAGAGTGTGATGCGATTGATGGCAAGTTCAAGTGCCATAGAGTCATGTGAGATGACTAGTCGATCACATAGGCAGACTGTTAGGAACACTTTGTCGGGCAGTGACCGCTTATAGAGTTCTGGCAAATTTATATAGCCTGGTCGTGGCGAGAGCTACTATAGTATTCTAATGAGTCGATTATTTTGACTAAAGACCGTTCACCTAAGGTGGCACAGCTTCAGATTAGCTTTGATTTGTGTTACTACGACCTTCGTAAATGGGGTCAAATGGGCATATTTTGGGTTATGATGGCTGTGGCTAGTCGAAGTGAATGAGTGCGATAGGAATTGTCCACCCCCTTGTCAGGGTTAAAAAATATCTCAGGGCCACTCGAGGAGTAATGAACTGGAAATGCGTGGCCACGCTCGGAAGATATCTTTGGTAGATAAATCCGGTCAATCAGTTATTCTCCAGATCGAGGAAACCACTCTCGATATGATCACTTGCAAGTACGACCCGAAAGACACCTTGCATTGAGTGGGAGATAGTAATAGGACAAGAGAATTGGTGACGCACACTTGTCGAGGACAAGTGGGAGATTGTTGGAATATGTGTCCTCCGACAATAATGCGATCACAATTGTCGATCATATTGATCACAGGTTTAAATCTCATTTTAAGAATACGTAAGGGATGATGCATTTTATAGCCAACTGACCAACATTAATCGGTAACGATTGGCTTGCTAGAGTTTGATGTTACTGTCGTGGGACGGTGATGGTTAGTTGATCCCTTAAGGTCACACCTAAAGGATGATGCCCTTATCTATAAAGTTGATTAATTGTATGACGATACAAGTTGATCAATTCTTTAAAATTGAACAATTCAATTGTGAGAGAGAATAATATTATCTTATTCTAATGGGATTAAATAAGATTTATTTTAGTAATAAAATTCTTTGTTACTAAAATTGTTCATTGTTTGAGAAACAATAGAGATAAGAATGAATGGTTAATTATAATTACAAGATGTTGTGAATTTTAAGTTATGACCCATTTTATTTATGTGATCAAGTATCACTAATCAATTTGTTGTATGTAATTTAATTAATTTACAAAATGATATTTATGTGATAAATATGCATTAAATTAATTAATAACATGTAACATACTACATGTGACATATTGTGTGACAAATGACAAATTGACAAAATAAAATGGTAGTCCATTTTATACAAGTGGACCGAAATGGTGGATTGTGGTTGGTTTATTTTAAGAGATAAAATAAGATGTAATCATGGCTACTCCTTACTAGCCTTACAACCTACACCACTTTCTTACACACCTATATTTTGATAAGAGAAAAGGAAAAGAATAGATGCTCTTTTGGCCTCTAGTTGGTCGGCCACACTACTCTTATTTTGAGTAGTGTTGGTTCCTTCATTTTCTCATTCTTACACTACCATTCATTTCTCATGCATACTCTCTTACTAATATTCATTTCTCTTTCATCAAGACTTGAGAAATCTTGATCCAAATTGTTCATAGAGATTACTAAAATTATTAATGTAATATATGAGTGTTAGTAATCAATTTTAAGGTAAACTACTAAACTAATATCTAGCTAATATTATTTAGTGGGGATAAGGGATAATCTTGGGTGCAATCAAGAGGAGTGACTTCTACACTTGAGGTCTTTGGAGGATCATCCTTATATTCATGAGAAGCTCAAGAACTAACAAGAAGGAGATCTTGTTGGTGCCCAATATGACCGAAATTTTGTTGGTGAGAAAACGATTTTCTTTTTTTGTTATTATGTTTGAATGCATAAGATTTGTAATTAATTTTATGACTAAATTAATTAGTAACATATATGAATATGTTAAGTAATGAGATATACATTTCTAACACAAGGATTGTCCCATATGGGAGAAAATTAAAGATAAAGCAAAACGTGACAAGACCAAGAAGGAATTCAAGCAAGTGATGATGTCATCATGCTGGGGAGATCTCGACAATGAGGATGACGAAGCGTCAGAAGAAGAAGAAGTTGCTAACCTATGTCTAAGCAACGTAAGTCTTGACTTGTTTCAAACAACGATAAAGATAGCAAGGACTCTCACTGCTGCTTTCTAGGAGATTCCGACTCAGAGGAAGAAGAAGAGGTAAGCTATCTTGAACTTAAAAAACCTGTTAAGAAACTATCTAGGAATGCTTTAATTGAATACTTTGAGCAATTTCATGATAAGTGTCACGAACAAGAATTGGAATTGAAAGACTTGAAAGAACAAATTCTCCATATTGCTGAAGCGAATCATCTTCTTAAAGCAAAGGCCAAAAAGCTTAAATCTAAAGTTACAGCTAATATAGCTACAACTTCAGATGTGACAAATGTTGAGAAGAAGGCTCTTGAGTCTAAAGTTATAGCTAATTATGAAGCTATAACCTCAGACCTAAAACTCAACATTAAGCATCTTCAAGCCAACGTTACAGCTAGTGAAGCTATAACCTTGGAATTGAGGAAAGTCAAAGAGCTTCTTGAGTCAAAGGCTACGGTTAGAGAAGCCGTGATCTCAGATCAGAAGAAGGAAATTGAATCTCTAACTCAGCAATTAAAGGAATCTAAAACTGTTCTATCAAATACTAAAAGAACGCATGCCGAGATGGTACGAGTTCTTAATGACATATTCCAAAACTTTCGTGACAATTATGAAGAGTCTCATCCTCCCAAGGTCGTAGAGTCAGACCATTCCAAATGCAACAAAGAGATACAGTCCCTAAAAGACTTACTCTTGCATGCTAGAAAGGTTCACGAAAAATGGGAAGGTAGCACACGTGTTCTAAATTTCCTAACTGAGCAATCAGATAACAACATGAAAATGGGATTAAGGCACGAGTGCTATGGTCGTAGAGACCATTCTAAATGCAAATCAACCCCTTCCGAACGAGATTTCAGAAGGAGAAAATATACAAATTTACCAGAATATTTGATTTGCAATTATTGTGGTCATACTGGACATATCCAAGAAAACTGTATCAAACATGCTCAGGATTAAAGTAAAGGAATCAACTTTGTTAAAGCCTCTGACTCTGTTTTCGAGGATAATGAATTTACCCCATCTGAGCTCAGTACTAATGAAGAACGAAACAATGATCATCGTTGGTTCTATGATATGAGCTTCGACTTTAAGAAGTCTACCAAGTCAAAATAAAACCCTAAACCTAAAGAGCCCTTCAAAACCAAAGCTCCCCCAAAACAACCTGAAAGACCACGTCGTGAGGAACCCACAACTCAACCCTGGACGGTTCCCAGAAAACCCCATTCACCTCCAAAACGTAAAGTTATTAAAAGGATTTGGGTTAGAAAGGATATGGTCTTTAGAGTGACTAAAGTCAAAGGACCCTACTTAGCTTGGGTACCTAAAAAATGTCTCTAATCATTTTGCAGGTTGTAGTGAAAGAAATTAACTTATGGTACCTTGATAATGGATGTTCAAGGCACATGATTGGAGATGTAAATTTATTTCTTTCACTTGAGCCCTTCGATGGAGGTAAGGTCACATTTGGCGATAACAAGAAGGGTAAAATCATCGGTGTTGGTAAAGTTGGAATATCTTCTTCTCGTGCCATTAGTGATGTTTATATGGTTAGTGGTGTCAAGCACAATTTACTGAGTATCTCTCAATTATGCGACAATGGAAATAAAGTTTTCTTTCATTCAGATTCATGTCGAATAATAATTGAAGGAACAAGTAGTGTTGTGCTTGAAGGACATCGTAGAAGGAATGTTATATGATTGATCTGAACAATATTCCTACTAATTCATTCACATGCATGAAAGTAACGACAGATGATCCGTGTCTTTGGCACAAAAGATTTGCAGACATAAATTCAACAACGTTGAATAAGCTAAATAAATGGGATTTGGTTGAAGGACTTCCCTCAATCAAATTCGATCAAGAAACCTTATGTGACTTTTGTGCTCGTTGCAAACACGTGAGATCATCATTCAAACCCAAGAGAATGGTAAGTACCAATGAATCACTGGAGCTCGTACACATGGATCTTTGTGGCCCATTGAAGGTAAGAAGTAGAGGAGGATCCAGGTATGTCTTCGTTCTAGTTGATGATTATTCCAGATATGTTTGGCCAATCTTTCTCAATTCAAAAGATGAAACTTTCAAAGAGTTTGCAGTTCTAATGAAGCTTTCCTAAAATAAGTATAAATCTAAATTAGTTTCCATTCGTACGGATCATGGCACCGAATTTGATAACCATGCATTTATAGAATATTGTAGGGAGAACGGTGTTGGGCATAATTTCTCGGCACCACGAACCCCACAACAAAACGGCATTGTGGAACGTATGAATAGGACATTGGAGGATATGGCACGCACTATGTTATTGTGTAGTGGACTACCTCCTCATTTTTGGGCTGAAGATATTAGTACTGCATGCTATGTTCATAATCGAGCTTTGATTAGACCTATTCTCAGGAAGACTCCTTATGAGCTTCTTAGAGGACGCAAAACTAACATAGCACATCTACGTTGCTTCGGGAGTAAATGTTTTGTCCATAATAATGGCAAAAATAGATTAAGTAAATTCGATCCCAGAAGTGATGAAGCTGTGTTTGTGGGTTATTCTAATCATAGGAAAGCATATAAGGTCTTCAATAAGAGAACCTTATGCATCGAAGAAAGTGTTCATGTTGTTTTTGATGAGAATAATATGTTTGACAAAGCTGAACATGATGAAGAAGAAGATTTGGATGAACCTGATTTCCGACTATCCAGGGATGATCCTCCAGAATTGGATGAGGAAGATAAAGAAATTGAGGGCACAAATGATGAACAAAGAAGCCCTTCGAATGATAAAGGTAAGAGAACTGAGAGTTTAGTTGATGATACTAAAACCTCTTCTCAATCTAAGCAATTGGAGGATAAAGTTATAACTGATGAAGCTATAACTTCAACTCCAAATCAACGAACTAAGTCCAATGTTATAACTGACTCTGTTATAACCCCAGGCTTGGATTCTGGGGGAAAGAGGCTTGAACCCCAATCATTCGGAGAAGACGAAACTAGTTCAGATAAAGATGTGCCTCCTGTCTCTAAGAAATGGAGATGCAAGGACTCTCATCCAATGGAAACCATCCTAGGAAGTTTGAATGAAGGTGCTAGAACTCGTAGAAGACTTAACAACTTATGCTCGTTCTATTATTTTCTGTCAACCATTGATCCAACAAATATCAATGAAGCACTTGCAGAACCAGACTGGATCGTTGCTATGAAAGAAGAGCTTTAACAGTTCGAACGGAACAAAGTTTGGCATTTGGTTCCAAGACCTTCGCTCCTGTAGCCAGACTTGAAGCTATTAGATTGTTAATAGCGTTTTCTGCTCATAAAGGAATCAAACTTTATCAAATGGACGTTAAGACAACATTCTTAACGGTTATTTGAATGAGGAGGTTTTCGTGGAACAACCTCCAGGATTTCTCGATAGCAAGTTTTAAAACCATGTTTTTAAATTAGATAAAGCTTTGTATGGTGTGAAACAAGCTCCGAGGTCGTGGTACGACGGATTGTCAAAATACCTTCTTGATAGTGGTTTTAGAAGAGTATCTGTTGACAAAATCCTATTTCTGAAAACTGAGGATTCCGATTTATTAGTTGTACAAATTTACGTTGATGATATTATTTTTGGTTCAACTAATGATCATCTATGTAAGTATTTTTCAGAATTAATGACCTCAGAATTCGAGATGAGCATGATGGGAGAACTCAAGTTCTTCCTTGGACTCCAAATTCAACAAACTCCTGAAGGAATCATGATACACCAACAGAAATACATTAAGGAGCTAATCAAGAAATTCGGTATGGAAAACTCTAATTCTAAACCATCTCCTATGGGGACGAATAAGAAGTTGACCGTGGATGAAAACAGTAAGTGTGTCGATGAGACGACTTATCGAGGTATGATTGGCTCACTTCTTTATTTAACTGCAAGTCGTCCAGATATTATGTTTAGTGTATGCGTATGTGCTCGGTTTCAATCGTGCCCTAAAGAATCGCATATGATTGCAGCTAAGGGAATCTTGAAGTATTTAATTGGTACATCTAAATTATATCTGTGGTATCCTCTTGAGTGTAATTTCGATCTCATCGGGTATTCAGATGCAGATTATGCAGGTTGTTCACTTGACAGAAAAAGTACTACCGGCATAGCTACATTTGTTGGACCGTGTATTATCACGTGGGGGTCAAAGAAGCAAAATTCCGTTGCGTTATCTACAGCTGAAGCCGAATACATTGCCGCTGGATTGGTATGTTCTCAACTTTTATGGCTTAAGCAACAGTTATGTGATTACGATGTTAAGGTTGGGTGTATACCTATTTTATGTGATAACACGAGTGCTATAATTATATCTAAGAACCCTGCACAGCATTCCCGAACTAAGCATATAAACATTAGACACCATTTTCTACGTGATCATGTAGATAAGGGCAACATAAGACTGGAATTTTGTAGTACAGAAAAACAATGGGCTGACATTTTTACCAAAGCATTGGCTAGAGAACGTTTTGAGATTTTACGGTTGAAAATTGGTTTAATCGGTGGCAACTAAACTTGCCACAAATATTTTATTCTCCGTATGACTGACTAGATTTGACGAGATTGTATGACTATGTCCGTATTTTTCGTTGCAAGTTTATTTGTGTTAAATGTTATATTATATTATGAGAATATTCCGTCTGCTAGTCATGTATATCTTATGTTTATTACAAACCATAAAGTCGGTAACAAAATATTCTTTTATATCCTTTTTACCGAAATTCTATCTTTTGCCAAAATTTATCCTACTATATCTCACAAAAGATCTACACTAGATTATATTTTCTACTCTATCCTATTATATGGTAAGTACATAAAAATATAAAAAAATAAAATAAAATAAAATCAACTTACCTAATACTACACGCCTCCCCCACCTTTCCTAATCTTACACAAACACCATTTACCATAATTCATATTTACACACTCCATAAATACCCCACCTTCATCCGTCACAATCAAACACAACCTCTTAAAAATTTTCTCTTAATTTTTTTTTCTGCACTCAACCTCCAAAATCAAATCACCATCATGACTCCTCCTTCAACTCGTCTTCACTCACCCTCAACTTGGTCCACAACTCGGACCGGGTCCTCCAAATCACCATGCAACAAAACTTTTGTCCCTATCAAAACTCCCTCACCTCAATCAAACCACAAGCCTACCAATCCCGAACATAACCGGGTTGATCCTAACTTCGAAGGGAAAAGACGAAAGCTAAAAAAAGGTAAGAAGAAGGTTGTCGGGTTTGAGGTTTCGGTGGAGGAAACCGAGGTTATGGTCAATCAAGAAGGTCATCAAAGAGCAATGTTCCATGAGTATATGCCGAATTCAACATCATCGGGTCTTGATAAGGTTAGACTTACCGTGGATGAAAGAACCCGAGTCAACAATGTTTTACGGTATGGTATTCATGGCGGTCGGTCTTATTCCGAGAAGTGGTATGGAAAAATTGAAGCTTTACAATTTTTCAAAGATTTCTCAACCTTTCAAGAATGGAAAAAGGTTAGCTCTTTTGTTGGTCCGATTTATCCAATAGAGGTAATTCAATTTTACTCTTCGGTCTCCATGAGAAATAATGTGTTGCATGCAATGGTCAATGAATCCGAAGTCAAAATCTCCCTTGCCGATTTTTGTACTCTGTTTTCGGTTCCTGATGATGGGATCGAAATAAACCCAGGTGCGGAATGGGGAGATGTGACGGAGGAAGAAAAGCTCAAAATTAAAAGGTCTTTTGATGTCGATGCTACGGGGTCGAGTAATATGCTAGCGGGGTCGTTCACTCCTAAATTGAAGGAACACGGTTGTTCCGAGGAGAGGTGGGCCTGATAAATTGTCAAGTTATGAAATGGTGTTGGTCTTAAAGTGGCTCGAAGGGTCTAAAATTAGTCTTCCTCGTCTTGTTTTTCATCGAATCGTTCAAACAAGCATTTCCGTCACCGAGGAGAAATTGTATACTACTTTAGACTTGGCATATGGGGTGTAGGTTTCTCGGCTTTTGGAAAGAAAAGGGGTAGTCGGGTCTTCTAGCTACGGTGTAATGGTCAAAGATGAGATGTGTCACACTCATCTAAAGCTCATGAAAATTGGAGCATTTGGACCCGATTTGGTGTTTTTGGAAAAGGGTAATGTGGTAGAAAAATCTTCAGATGTGATGTCGGTTGTTGAGCAAAAATTGGACTCGATTATAGCGAGTATTTGTGAAAAATTGGATGCTCAAAGCAAGTTGTTTGCGGAATTGGTCTCGGATTTAGGTCAAGAAAAGAATGGGGCTTCGGGTTCGAATGGTTCGGATCATACCGAGGTCTTATCTTATTTGCATGGGTTGGAAGCTGGGGTTGATGCTATGGCTAAAGATGCGGCTAGGGCGGCTAAGGACCGTGTTCGTCATTCCGGGTCATTGGCTAACTTAGCTAGTCAAGGAGGGGCAATTTGGCGCGATGGGAAGGCTATGCATGAGGACATGCGGGTTATTTACGAGGCTACTAAAGCCTTGTCCTTGAGGGTGCTTAATTTCGAGACGTGCCTTACGGCACAAGCTAACCATGTCCGCTCATGCTTTGATCGTCTTGACTCTCTTGAGTTTAGGACCCGTCCCGGTTATGTGAACCCAAATGTCGTGAAACGCGACTATCCTTAAACCCGCCACCATCCTTTCCTTGCTTTTCTTTTTATTAGACTTTATATTTTGGATGATTGTCTAATTCGGCCCATTTTGGCTTGCTTTTCTATTCGGCCCATTGCCACTTAGAATACTTGGTTTGTAGTAGACTTATCTTATATTTGGCATGCTTATCGTAGATTACTTTCTCGTTTTATAATCTCTCTTTGCATGATTAATACGTGTCTCGATTCATATTATTCTAGTTGTTTTATGTCTTTTCTCGTCTTTTCGATGATGTCAAGAGGGGGAAGAAAATTATCGTGACTTAAGTATTTGCCTAAGCTTTCTCCTTGTCAGAATCTTTAATCTCTTAAGGTCCTTAGATGCTATACTTTGTATATAAGTGATTGTTCTTGCATTCGACTGACTATGACTTTTATAGTATTATGTTGAGGGAGAACTTACACTTAGGGACAAATCGTAAGAGACTTCTCATCATCAAAAAGGAGGAATTTTTTGGACCATATATATATATATATATATATATATATATATGATTAAGTTTTGATAATGACAAGTATGTTCTTTATATTATATATACTCTTTCTCGTAATCGTTTGTTTAGTCTTCGATAGATTGACTTAGGTTACAAGTTTAGCAAGTAATGTTATAGCATCCTTAGCTATAACATTGAAGATTTGTGAATCATCATTCAAGCAATGTTATAGCAGCTTGAGCTATTAATATTGAAGATTCCTAAAGTGTCATAGTAAGTGTAACAAGTTTCAAGTATGATGATCACTCAAGCGAAAGGCTCGATCAAGTCTTTAACAAGCTCAAGATGAAGAGCGTATGATCAAGAGAAAAAGAAGTTCTTATTCTGAAGATCTCCAGGAAAATTAGCGAGTATAGGTCTTCATCAAGTAACGGTATCTTAAGAAGAAATATTGGAAAAGTAAAGTTATAGCTATTTCACCTATAACTTTACTTACCAAACATAAAGTTATAGCTGTTTCTACTATAACTTTGAGTAGCAATTTTATGGCACGATTTTAATAGTTATAAAATCATTTTCAAAGAATAAAAATCTTCAAATATATTTCAAAATCATGTGCGTATATAATAGAGATAAAACATTGGTTGTTATAATGAATAATTCGCATTTCTCTATTGGTTAGTAAAACGGCTTATGAGTCGTCATGCTACCTAGGGTTTGCTTGATTATTTGACCTAACCCTAATCCAAGGTTAGGTTTTTCGACCTAGCTGGACATGGCCAGAGTTTCGGCCGCACGGCTTGAGCCGCCTTGGTTTCGTGAGTCCTCTAGTACAAGTAATATATCAAATTAAATCTAATAATATTTTGATAAGATATTCTTATATCATAGATATATATTTTATTTGATTTGTTTACTTAATTTAAAATCATAGAGATAAACTTTAGGTAAGATAAGATTTACTTTTATCTTATTTGCTTAAATTTAATTATCTCATAGATTAAATTAAGTAAGAGATAAGATTTATTTCTTATGAAATAATCTCTCATCTCACGGCATCCATTAGGGTTTCGCCTAAACCCTAATCATCTTCTCTACTATAAATACACATGGTAGTCCTTCATGTTAAAGAAGCTTTTCGAAATATTAAAATCTCTTGCAAACAATTTTGAGTTTAATTTTAATCAGTTATTTTTATTGTTTTGCATTTGAAAATCCTTGCTAAAAGTCGTGTTCTTAAAATTGCTTATTATTCTTAAGGTTACGTTATAAGATAATAGTACTTCATATTGTTTCTTACTCGTTCAATTGTGTGAACACTTAGAAGAACAATCAAGTGCTTTCTTAGTAACTTAAGATAGACAAGTCGAATATCTAGTGATATTCAAATTGATTTATAGCTAGAGTTAGCTATACGAGTTGGGTTGATAATTTTTTAATCCGGAGAAAGGTACTAAAATTATTAATCGAGAATAGTGGACGTAGGCTTCGACGAGTGAAGCTGAACCACTTCAAAACCGTGTGTCTCTACAGTTTTCGTTTTTGTTCATTTCTTTACGTTCATAATCACCTAGTTAATTAGTTAAAGTTTAAACAATAAACTTTAAGTAATTAATTACTTTGATATAAAATAAAAAGTTGGGCTTAAGTTTTTTAAATACTCAATTCACCCCCCCCCCCCTTCGAGTATTTCGGCTGTGATAGACTCTTCATAATCGCATGGAAGCACCTTTGATATTTAAATCAGATACAGTGGATGTCATCGCCTTATCTCAAGCTTAAAAGAAAGCTCTCGAGGAGGATGGACCGAATCCTAAAGTCTCAAGGGATTTATGCATGATTAACATAAAAAAAAATGCATGTGATAGATATTCCTAATAGCCATTGTTTTACTTTTCAAGTTTCACTGTCCCCAGCAGAGTCGCCAAATTGTGGACAAGGGAGTTTATTTTAATTTCATTAAGTAACACCCAATCCCGCCCGTAACTATAACGGTGTCTACTAAATAAAATGATGGCTATTTTGGATATGTATCTCATGCAAATATGCAATCATTGTTTTAAACCCTAACATGTGAATTTCATTCTATGTCGATTTAATTCAATTAAATCGGTAAATTTAGTATGTGAGTACATTAGCTATTCTATCAAAGCAAACAATAAAGAGAAGGAAAGAGATATTCTTACTCTTTAGCATAAGATAGATGAACAAACGTTAGAGGTTAGTATACAAAAGACGTGCTAAATTGATACAAAGTACCTCCTAAGTATTTTCGAAAATAGTCCCAACATGGCATCTTTAAGACGAGTTTTGAAGGTGCAAACGAAGTCGAATATGGGTGTTCTTGGACTCGTTCGAATTATGGAAGTGCAAAGTTAGCAAATATGTTCAGATGGGTGGTCAATGATTTCTCTAAGCGTGGTCGAATGGGTTCTAAACAGGGTCTGGTTGCGGACTGGATACAGGAATTCTGAGTTCATGGTTTTGGTTAGGGGGTCTTCTAATGATCTTTTAACAAGGTTAGAGAGGTTCCATTGATCTGAAAATTGGCACAGTGCTAGTTTGGAGTGTAAGGACGATTGTGGTTATTCTGGCCGTGGTGGTGAGTCATGCATAGTGATGGTTTTGAGGGCAGGAACAGGGGTTGGTTACGACTTCATTCAATTAGATTATAGAATTGTTAAACGATTTTATATGCTAGTCGAAGCACCCTAACATGTCTAATTATGTTATTAAATAAAACTAAAGTCATCGAATCAAATTATAAGTCAACAATTAGAGGTCGAATTAATATGCAAACGATCATAGGGTTGGTCGAATTAAGCAAAACGAAAGAGAGGCCAAAACGCGAGAAACGAAGTCAACATCGTTTTATTAGTGCCCTACCTTGAACGCGAAGATATGTAAACGAGCGAGGACAATCGCCACTGGCGAGTAAGACCTTTTAAACTCGAGTCAACGTGGGTGTTCATGGTGGTACTTTAACTCATACTCGGACTAAACTAGTTTCACAGTTAGCGACTTTAAACGATGCATAACGATAAACAAAATACAAAACGAACCATAAAAAAACAAACATAAAAAAACGAAATAAAAGGGAGAAGATGAGGATTTCATGCACCCTCAACCTATATGTATCGTTGACACCGTATTGGGTCGTAATCGATCGTATATTTTATCTCGAGGGGCTGTCGTCGACGAAGGAACAAAGCAACAATACGTTTTTTTGGTAAATCTGGACAGCAACTTTCAAACAGCAATTTCTCACTTGTTTCTCAATGAAAATTAGATTTGAAAGAGGTTTTAAAAACTAGAAAGAGAGTAGAACATAGATATTGAAACAAATCACGTTCGTTCTAAGGTATTGGGCACGAAAAATGAGCACAAACAGAACTGGACAGACAAGAAAAGCCGCGAAAACAGAGTGTATGACGCTCTGTTTTTCGAGGGGATTCGTGTGCTCTCAAGGTCAATTTGGCTCGTGAATATTTATCTAAGATGTATATGGATGTTATATGGTTAATTAGGAGCAAGAAACTCGAGTTTTAAAGGAGATTTGAAGGGAGAACGAATGGTATTTCGAGAGAGACACAAACTGTTTCTCAGTTTGGTTGTCTCGGTTTTGTCGAGAGTTTTGAGAGGCAATTCGGGTTTCTTTGTGGAGATTGATGCTAGTGAGTAACGTTAGTATTTATTTAGAGCTTATAGGAATGGACTTACGGTAGAGGGGAGGTATTTATAGGGAGTTAAACTAGGGTTTAAGAGAGGAGAGGCAGACGGGTCTCGGTTTGCATAGCTTCTGTCCAGCAGCGTTTCGTGGAGTTTTAGGGTTTGTATGAGGGGTTTTCTTGGTGGTTAAGATAGGTTAATATGGGTAGGATACTAGGGTATGGTTTAGGGTTAATGGGCATGGGTTTAAGTGGTTTTTGGAGCGGGTTTTGGACTCGGGTTTGAGCTGAACGAAAACAGGGGGTCGTGGGCTTTTTCGTTTTGGGGCCTGTTTTGGATGGACTTGTGGAAGGGTTTCGAGGTGGGCTAGGTGCTGGGTTTTTTTGGGTAATGTGGAGCACGGGTTGGTGGTGGTGGGTTGCGGGTTTGGACCTGGTTTGAGTCGGTTTAGAAGGGCTTTCGATGGGCTATGCAAACACGGGTAAAGGAAGGAATTGGGCTGTGTTGGGGGGAATGTTTGGGACAAGATTTGGGTGGGTTAAACAAAGGGTTTGGGGTAGGCTTTGGCTAAGAATCGAACGAGAGTTATGGGAGAGGAAGTTGGGTCGAAATTGCGTCGAAAATCGAGCCCAAATCAAGCATAAAACGAGCTCACAAATCGTGTGATAAAAACGAATTTTCAACTTTCGAAATCGATTTTTCAAACCAAATAACACATTAAAATAAATGATTTTTCAAATCAAATACACTCATAAGATGATTTTTCAAATCAAATATTAATTTTATTTTCAATAAAATAAACTTGAGAAAATAAATTCAAAATAAATGAATTGAAACCTTTAGTTTAAACATCCTTTAAATTAAATAAGAATTAGAACGTTTAAATTAAATATCATTAATAAAACGCTTTATCGACGACGCCCATTCCATATCGTAAAATGAACTCCAAATAATGACAATGCCAACTAGCAAATACATGTTGTCCTATCATCATCGGGTGTTTTGACGGGATTTCTATAAATGCCAATATCGACAGATATGGGTATCTACAATGTCGTATGTATTTATATTATTGAAACTGACCGTGTGTGGCTATGTGTAAATTTTCACCTATTTTCGGGTGGCATGTGTTGATCCAAATGATATTTACGATCATATGGGGAGCAGTTGTTTATAGGTTTGCATTATATAGCGCGCGTGATCATGGGCCGAGACACGAATTGCAGTCGAGTTGTTTAGTCATACGATAGTTGGCATAGATGTGGTAGTAGTCATGTATAGAACTCACTTACCCATTTATTCATATTTAACTAACTAAGCTTGTCATTTACATATAATGTTTCTTAATTTTAATTTGGATTTCACTGCCTCGGAAAATTGAGACGGTAACATCCTCTGATTACCTTGGCCGGGTAAGAAGGGGGTGTTACAATAATACACGGTTTTCGAGATTCCAGGATCTTAGAAAAAAATTCTCCGGAAATTACAAAGAAGGTTCCTCGGATCAGAAGAAGCAGCCATAAAATTTTTGAGAAGCAACAAAGGACATTTAAGGGTGCCGTTTGCGATAAACCAGCCTGAGTCGAACCTCGTAACATCGCGAAAAATGGATTTGAGATCGAATAGGGTAGAAAAATGAGAGGAAAAGAAACATGGTTCGATACGACCTCGCGAACAGCTTAATATGAAGCATAATACAAGTTTTAAGATTACAAGGTCCCCGAACAAAATTCTCCCGAAATCACACATAGGTTATTCGGGTCAGATAAACAACCATACAAAATTGAGAAACAACGAAGGACATTTGTGTGTGCCGGCATGCGATAAACCAGCATTCGTCAAACCATAGATACTCATGAAAAATGGACTAACACTCGGTATTTGGGCCTCAAATCGAATTAGTTAACTCCTGAAAGTCCCTAGGACACATGGTTGAAAAGTCGGGAGAAAAAGAGACGTGGTCCCGTATGACCTCCCGAACGGCTCAAACTTACGTGTATAATACATTAATACACGATTTTTTTCATTCCACGTTCCCGGAACAAAATTCTCCGGAAATCACACAGAAGATTACTCGAATCAAGTAAATCGGCCACACAAAATTTGTGGAGCAACAAAGGACATTTAGAGGCGTCGGTATACGATAAGCCAACATTCATCAAACCTCCAATAATCGTGAAAATGATTAGTACTCGTTATTTGAGGCTGAAATCGAATAGATTAACTTCGGAAATGTCGAATGGCTCAAATTGAAGTGTATATATAATACACAGTTTTCGAGATTTTTGGGTCCCGGAACAAAATTCTCCGGAAATTACACGGAAGGTTACTCGAATCAGGCAAAGCAGCTATATAATATTTGAGGAGCAATGGAGGACATTTGTGGGTGCCGGTAAGCGATAAACCAGCATTAGTCGAAACACGGGTAATCGTGAAAAATGTATTAATACTCGTTATTTGGGGCTAAAATTGAATATGTTTATTCCTGCAATGGCCTCGGACACGTGATTGAAAAACCGGGAGGTAAAGAAACGTGGTTAGTTAAGACATCCCAAACGACTCAAATTGAAGTGTATTAATACTGTGGACACGGGGGACCCACGGGGGCGCTTGGGAAAACAAGCATTTGCATTTGTGGAGTCACCAACAATTTATTGTGGAAAATTGGTAACCGTTCGAATACTTCGCGTCATGTCAAGACACAAAGTAATGACATAGACACCAAGAACTTGTTACCCTTAGCATTCTATGTCTAGAATGACTCTCGTGGATGCCAATCAACACGGATGTTCACAGAGATCTGGAGTAAGGGGTGAGGGTACGTATTAGGAAGTCCTTTTAATGAACACCTAATCCCGCCCGCCTCGATAGCGGCCTCTACTAATGATTAGGGAAATTATTCATACTTGATATGTCGTCGATTATACGCATGCAATGCAACATCCATCGTTTTAATCCTAGGATGTGAGAATTAAACTAAGTTGGTGAACACGTAATTTAGCATACATTAGGTCGAAGTAGGGATTTAAGGTTGATTACATGTGAAAACAAGCAAACAATACGATAATAAAGAGTACAACTAATGAAATACGATAATTAAAATTACAATGATTCGATGATCTACGTCGATAATACGTTTAAAACGGATAATTTGAGAAAAGAAAAGAAAAATAAATTAGGGTAGAAAACGAACAGGTTAATAGTGATAGTATGGTTACTAGTCGATTAATATGTAAACTAACAGACTAGGTCAAAGCAAGAATGGAAGTTCTGAGACAGAAGTCACCCCGGAACAGGTGCGGCAGAGCTGCGTCCCTTGGAAGAGGCGCAATGGTCACTGCGTCTGTTCCTGAGGTGAATTCTGGTTGTGAAGTCGGAACTGCATATCGTTAATGTTCATTGGTGAATTTAATGATCGATCATTCATACTCGACTAAAATAGAAGTGATTTAACAGGTTATTTTCATATGAATGAGTCATAAAAGCAATAAAGAACGAACTCAAATTAATTAGAACGAATTAAAGGCTAATTACAGATTTTGTTAAATTGAATTAATTAGGTTTGCTAATACAAATTAATTAGGTTTTAAACTATTGATAATGAAGATGGATGAACTGATGAAAAATATACAAAAGGCGAATTCCAAAGACTTGATATGGACGAATCGAATCTCTAAAATCCGGGTTTGATTTTAATGACGAAAATCCAAATATTGATTACTTGGGATTTAAGTCGGAAATTTAAAGGATGATAAATAATATGACTTATGTGTTAAAATTATTATACGAATGAACAATGAAGAAAATATGAAAAAGGAACAGAAGAGACGAATCAACGAATAACAAAGGAAGAAGAAGAAAAGCAGAAATAGCGGCAACCTGAGGAAGAGGCGCATCAAATGCTGCGACTCTTTAAAGAGGCGCAGCAGTTGCTGCATTTCTTCTCGACGTCTGATCTCTATTAATCCGAAAAAAGGGTTTGACAAAAAGGGTTTTATAAATCGGTTTTAAACATGCTTTCGATGTAAATCTTACATTAGTTTATACAATAAAAAAGGTACAATAATAAAACAAGAGATTTACACCCTCAGACTTACATGTTTGACGAAACGAGATTGACTAAGTTAACGATTAGTGATTGCTCGACTCGAATGTACGGTGAAAGTTCCCTCGTAAGAGGAATTAAATTAAATTGATTGAGTGGAGTTGGTCAAATTGGTCGGTCATGCAAAACGAGGCTGGTACTCAGAAGGATCTGAGCTTACGTGGTCGAAAGTTCAAGCACGTAGACGCCAATAAGCAAAGAGCACGGTCTTACAATGCAAAGGAAGAAGAGAAGGGTGGACACTCGCGTGAGAAATATGAGGAACGAAGGTACCTATTTATACTAATCACACGGAGGAATTAGGGTTTCGGTAAAACTTTGGAAACAAATCCCGAAAAGATCTTAAAATACGCATAAAGGAGTTGGGAAAGAGGCGCAGCAGCCACTGCGGCACTTGGAGGAGGCGCAGGAGGTGCTGCGTCCTTTCCCCAGGAGTTTCCTCCTACGGAAGAAAGATTTTCCACGTTTCAGTTTTAGAATTGCGGTAGATCTCAACTTCCTTATTGTTTAAAATATAATTTCGGGATATATTTTTCCAAAAGATTAAAAGAATAAAATATGGAATAGAAATATCCGGAATATTCCAGACCATTCCGACTCGGCATTTTAAACGGTTTATTAGAAAATGAAGACGGTTTTTGACCCGGACTTCAAATGAACTCTAATTACTGTCAAAACGACCGTAACGGCGCGTAGATGACGACCAAGGGGTAGACACAAGTATTTGAGCTATCACTTGACGATAAACTTATGAATTGTCATAAATCGTTCCGTGTACCAAACATGCGGCCCAACCATCACCGGGTGGCTTGCGGGAGGTGCAGAAATGAGATATCTACAGAGCCCCCACTTTGACTGAGGCTTGGACAAGGCGAAAGTCAAAGTATAGCCCTCAGGTCAATCGAAGATTATAACCTGACGACTATGGCGACGCGAGGCGGCTCAAGGGGTCTGAGCCATGGACCTGTCGTTGGGAACATTTTAGAGTCTGTCGACTATCGGGGAGGGTCGTTTAAAGTCCATTAGACTACGTAAGGAGGCTCGCCAGCCATAAGAAAAGACCATACCTGAGACTTCTTTCTTTGTCTAACTCTGAGGGGAAATAAAAACGTAGTATTGAAGGGCAGCAGGATGTCGATAGAAACTGCTGGGGGGAATTTGCTTGCGTCGGTCTCAAGCGAACTCCATATCTCGAGAAATACAATCGGCTGTCTTTGGTTTGGACATTAATTCATGTCTTTGGTAGGTTTGGCTCATGGAGCGTCTGCGGTTGATCGAGGCCCCAGATAATGTACCCGGATACCATGCTTGGTCGATTGCGATGAGGACCCGACTCTATATGGTGGACTTCACTCGGGTTTGCAACTATTGGGAGAACAAGCTGAAGAATGAAGGTGGTCCCTTAATCAGATGGTTTGTGCCATGGTGGCATCTCAAGTCAGTTACTGGAGTGTCATCTTTAGATCCTACTCGATCGGTACGCATTCCTGGCTTGGAATTCATGGTATGCATCTTCCTCGAGAGACTGGTGAGGCAGGTGGGCCTTAAACAGAAGATTCCTAAGCTTGATACTGTTCCTCAGACTGCAGTGGCACATACTGCCGAGAGTCATAGAGAGTGGCCCCTCAAGTGGGCTCAGAGAAACATGTGGTTCCTATATTCTTCTGTTAGTTCATTATGGGTATCAGATTCTTATTTGCAGTGGAGGAAGGCTAGTACTCCCAAGGAACATGAGAAGTTGAGGAAGCGTGAGCCTGTTGACTATAAGATTCGTGAGGTAGCAAAGGAGAACAAGAAGTATTTGACTGAGGGAGAGGAAGAAGCCGGATTCCGAGTTGTTCATCCGTCAAATAAACCGAAGACTTCTCCTGCCGTAGAGGTGGTGGTTGATCGAAATGGTATAGCTAGACCACGAGAGATACCTTTGGTGATTAGGTCTGAGATAGCACAGGAGCGCCCGACTCGTGGTCGAGATAAAAAGGATGATAAAAATGACAAAGGCAAGGGAAAGATGGAAGAGTAGCCTAAGTCGTAGTATTATTTGTAATAAGTGGTGAGGTTTTTAGAATCCTAGCCTATTTATTATTAGCATTTTTATTTATGTGGCGTACTATTATTATTTATAGAAGAAAAATGAATAAAAGATTAATTAGTTATGAAACTATTGTGATTTTCCTTTTATTATTCTTGTCGAATTTCAAGTGCAAATGCAAATGTCCTTCTATATACATTTAAAATAATGAGTTGTATCCCGTGAGGGATTGCCTACGTATTCACTTTAAAAATGAAATCAAACCCTTGCGCGTAGTTCGAGTGAATGTAAAAGAATTATTGTTCTAAGCAAGAGCTTGTAGTGAACTAGAAAATGAGCATGAGACTTACTTACTCCTAAGACACAAGTCAATTTATTTGATGATATGAGGATGACGAATTGTCAGAATGCAAGAGCAAGGTGACATGAGTTTTATTTCAGCGGGCCAGGGGCCATTTTTATTTCGTGTCGCATGAGCGACTCGTGGGGTTACACGAGGCGCATTTCTGTCCTATTCTAGGCATAGTATCATTTTAGTTGGTCGAGGTTAGTTGGGTTGGCAAATTCATTCCCATCTAGGTCTGTGATTCTAACCGCACCCCCCGGGAGTATGGACTTGACCATGAATGGTCTGGCCCAGTTGGGTTTGAACTTTCTGTTGGAAATCTATATCTCATTGCTAAACATATTCATATATGTATCAAATTAATTTAGTCATAAAATTAATTACAAATCTTATGCATGGAAACAATAGTAAATATAGAGAAGAAATCGTTTTCTCACCATATGATTTTCGGATTATAAGGGCACCAACAAGATCTCCTTCTTGTTAGTTCTTGAGCTATAATGAATGTAAGGATGATCCTCCAAAATCCCAAAGTAGAGATTCTCCTCTTGATTGCACCCAAGATTATCCCTTATCCCCACTAAATAATATTAGCTAGATATTAGTTTAGTAGTTTACCTTAAAATTGATTACTAACACTCATATATTACATTAATAATTTTAGTAATCTCTATGAACAATTTCAATCAAAATCTCATGTTTTGATGAAGGAAAAAAATGAACATGAGAGAGAGAGAGTTTGCAT